>NC_056739.1:1332158215-1332160715 GCF_019279795.1 Protopterus annectens
CTCCAAGTCAGACTACCGTCCAGTCATGAGTGGAGTTCCACAGGGTTTGATCCTGGGTTCTCTCCTGTTTGGTATCTACTTCTCTGAAGTCCAGGCCAACACGAAGGGACTCTGGCTGACAAAGTTCAGACAATTGCAACTTGGGAGCTATTATTAACTCCCCAAGTGATGTTGACATCCTACAGAAAGGCCTCACTGAGACCAATGACTGGTGTCAGAACCATTGCCTTAAGCTCAATGCCAAAAAAAAGTGTTGTCATCCCCTTTGGGAAAAACCCGGTTCCCATGAATTACCGCATTGATAGTAGTCCGCTGAACACAGAAGGCATTATAAGAGGTCTGGGAACACAGGCTGACAGTAACCTCTCTTTTGACCACCACATTGCCACTGTGGACAGAAAGTCCTTCTATGTGGCACATCTCATTACTAAGGGTTTTGTATTCAGGAAGAAGGAAGTCATTGTCTCCCTCTACTCTTCCCTCATTAGGCCAGTCATTGAGTACAATGCCTAATTTGGCATGTACCTCACTAGACACCTGCAGCAACTGGAGAAGCCATGAAAGTATTTCACAGAGAGGATCCTAGGCCTTAAACTTTGTCCTATATGAACAGACTCAAAAAACTCCAACTGTTCTCTGTCTCATATCACCTACTTGGAAGCGATCTCTGCTTGACTTACAAAGCCATGTCTGACCCAGCTCTGTTAGAAATGCTACATCTAAAGAAATCCCAATCCCTCTGCACCACATGCTCCAGAGACCTCAACCTCATTGCCACAATCAACAGAACGTGCTGGAGGGCCGGGTTCATAACCCAGAGACTGCGCATGCTATGGAATAGACTTCCCATACATGTCAAACAGAGCACCTCACTGGCCCTCTTCAAGAGAAATCCTGATGAGTGGATGGGAAATAGAAAATTTACCCTGGAGATCCCTCCAGTGGCTCTACTCGACCGAGGCACTGGGAACTAAAGTTGTGTGGCACGATGCCAGGTTAATCCTATGGGTTAGGCTTGTAAAAGCTCCAGGGCCATTAGCCTAGTACACACCTATGAACCTACATATATACATATATATATATATATATATATATATATATATAGGGCCTATATTGTATCATCGAACGCTTAAAAAAGTGAACGATGAGAAAAAAATCGCTGTTCCAAAAAAAAAAAAAACATATTGAAAGTATACTTAAATATACCAACTCGGGGATCACACTACAGTACCGAAAATGGCAAAGTAATGGAAGCAGCAAAGCGAATTCTTTCCCTGGGAAAGAATTTGCTTAAAATCCGCTTCACTATTTTGCCTTTTTGTTGTTTTAAGTTCGACCAAGACGCATTCGACAGAATGTGTCTTCGGTCATCTAATAGGATCCCTATATCATCATCTTCTTTCGGCTGTTCCCGTTAAGGGTCGCCACAGCAGATCACCTGTTTCCATTTCTTCCTGTCCTCTGCATCTTGCTCTGTCACACCAGCCACCTGCATGTCCTCTCTCACCACATCCAAAAACCTTATCTTAGGCCTTCCTCTTTTCCTGTTACCTGGTAGCTTCATCCTTAGCATCTTTTTCCCAATATACTCAGCATCCCTCCTCAGCACATGTTCAAACCAATGTAATTGTGCCTCTCTGGCTTTGTCTCCAAACCTTCCAACCTGGGCTGACTCTCTAATATGCTTATTCCTAATCCTGTCCACCCTCATCACACCCAGTGCAAATCTTAACATCTTTAATTCTGCCACATCCAGCTCAAACTCCTGCTTTTTTGTCAGTGCCACTGTCTCCAACCCATATAACATAGCTGGTCTCACTACCCTCTTGTAGACCTTCCCTTCCACTCTTACAGGTACTCGTCTGTCACAAATCACTCCTGACACTCTTCTCCACCCACTCCATCCTGCCTGTACTCTCTTCTTCACCTCTCTTCCACACTCACCGTTACTCTGAACTATTGACCCCAAGTATTTAAACTCATCCAGCTTCGCCACCTCTACTCCTTGCATCCTCACAATTCCTCTATACTCCCTCTCATTCACACATATATATTCTGCCTTAGTCCTGCTGACCTTCATTCCTCTTCTCTCTAGAGCATATCTCCATCTGTCCAGGGTCTCTTCCACCTGTTCCCTACTCTCACTACAGATCACAATGTCATCTGCAAACATCATAGTCCACTGGGACTACTGTCTGATCTCGTCTGTCAACCTGTCCATCACCATTGCAAATAAGAAAGGGCTCAGAGCTGATCCTTGATGTAACCCCACCTCCACCTTAAACGCATCCGTCACTCCCACTGCAGACCTCACTGCTGTCACACTACCCTCGTACATATCCTATACCACTCTTACATACTTCTCTGACACGCCTGACTTCCTTATACAATACCACAACTCCTCTCTAGGCATCCTGTGATATGCTTTCTCTAAGTCTACAAAAACACAATGCAACTCCTTCTGACATTCTCTGTACTTCTCCATCAACACTCTCAGAGC
>NC_056739.1:1332163215-1332210715 GCF_019279795.1 Protopterus annectens
TTTGAGTTCTTGATTTTATTTGTTCAAATAATGCAAAGAAACTGAAGGATAGAGATTAGAATAACTGAGGATAAGGAGGGAGAAATGGACAAGTTGAGGTCGCAGCAAAGTGTGAATATACATTTTGTCAACATTATGGACACCATATTTCATATCCATTTGGATCAAGCCAAACCCTTCAGGAATTTATCATTTGCACGAAATGTAGTTTACTTACAATACAGTAGCTGATGAGATTGTATTTTCATTAATTGTGTAAATGATTCATTTCTGCATGTTTTTTATTAGCATTCAGTAAGTTAGCCTTTTTCAGTTGTTTCTTAATAAATCCATTAACAGAGATAAAATGTATTTCAAATGTACATGTAAAAAAATAGAGTTGCTATTAGTGTGTATTAATAGTGTGCCAAAAATCAAGAAAATTACCAGAATTAGCCCATAATGACCTATTTTAGTTTGATGCACTAGGTGGCTAGGCAAAATGCTACAATGCAAAATGTAGGTGTGTTACAGCATGTAACAGTTTTATTCTGTTACACTAGTCATAGCCCATATTTGTGAACCAGACACTACCTCTTTGCCAGAGAAATAAAGTATTATACCCTCCTCTACCTCAAATGGGGTCCTGCTCCTGTTGGTTGCTCTGACAACTCTTCAGGGGGCTCATTCCCTCTGCTGATACAGGTATGTTAGCCAGTGCTATAGTGACTTGTGTGGTAACATTGCATGTAACTTGATGTTGTGCAGCATTGCATGGACCATGAGCATCTTGCTACAGATCTCTATAGCATACTGCAATGTGTTACCAGCTGTATCAGAGTAAAGAAAACAGGCCTCTGGCAGTCTGAACACATGGTTTATTATGCTAAATGTCTGTGACAGTGCTGTGTTATATGCCATCTCCACCACAGAATGGAGACTGTGAATGGGACTCAGCAGTTATGTATCCTGCATCAGTATACAGTGGTGGACAGTGCTATAAGTGATTAGTTGCCTACATTTATGGGAACAAGACTATCAGAATATTTGTGGGTAGCAATGTGTGCACCTACAAACTACATGACTAGATGATCTTGTGGAAAATTACCCTGCATAAAACATGGATAGAGATCACATGTTCATATCTGAGAGTGATAAGAGCTGCCTAGATGGCGTGTGGATTCACTGTATATAATAACTTTTGCACTGATGGAAGATCTTCTGGTTGATATAGTGGATACCATGCAGAGCAGGTGGGACCTTGTTTGCAAAGTGGGTGAAGTCAATGGCCTTTGGAGCGTCATGAAAATGGGCTATGTCATAGAATGACAAAGTGGTCATTCTTTTCCCTGCTCTCTTTGGAAGCCAAATATGTTCTACTACATGCTGCAACATTGTGTCAAGGAACTAGTGTAGGATGGGTCTATATCACATCATCGAACTTGTATAAGTTCGAATGATGTGATATCGAACCCCAAAGTCCGAAACCACACAATAACGAACACACAGAGCAGCGAGTTTTTTCCCAGGGAAAAAAAATCGCTGTTCCTTAACAAAAAAAAAAAACATAAACCTTAAACTAAAAGCTGTGCCCCCCACAAACCACCCCCCTACTTAAATATACCAACTCCGAGATCGCACCACAGTGGAAGAAATAACAAAGCCCCGAAAACAGCCCACCGATTGTTTTCCCTGGAAAAAAATGGATGTGCCGTGGCTTTGCTATTTTTGCATTTTGGACTTTTGGGTTCGATATTACATCGTTTGAACTTATACAAGTTCGATGATATGATATAGACCCATGTAGGATTTCTGGATCTGACACCTGAAAAACTCCTAATATGCCCCAGTGAGGAGCTAAAAGGTCCTTGTAGCAAGGAAGGTTAGTGCTAACCAAACCTCCATGTCCACTAAGTTAGGCAGTCCATGCATTCTCCTTGATTCTGTGTGTGGACAGCATGGCTACTAACTACCCATATGATATCAATGTCTACAAAGTATCAACTGATTATATTCCAGTCTTGGAGGTGATTGTATGGTAGTTACATGTAGGCTCTTCTTTGAAGTGGTTGGTGGTGATATGCAACATTGTGGACACTGGCTTCCAAGACAGCAACTACTACTCCTAGCTTCATAATGCACTTGATACCACTGTACAGTGAAAATGCTAATATTCAGATAACCTGATTTCTGTGGCTTAACACACATTTATAGATTTCTGAATCACACTGCCATGTCTAATTTCATAATATGCTAATTCATTGGTTCTCATTAGCATAACTCTAATTTTCAAGACATTATGCAGTCATTTGCATGTGATGCGTATCTTTTTATTTTCCCACTAGGCAGTCACTCTACCTGTGTCTCTGAATTGCCCCCTACTCGTATGTCACATCTTACTATTCTGTTTAGCTTAGTGCATCATGCTATTTGTTTCTAAATACCCCTCATACTTGTTAAAGCATTGGCACCTAAATGAAATATTTAAGTCAGAATCTGTGAAACAGATTTCTGTTATTAAAACATCTTAATAGAAATTGCAAAGTATATTTAAAATGCAGAATATGTGCCAACAGTTATGTGTGTATGGATCATACATGTACATGAGCCATAAATGAACACTAAAACCATTCTGCTCTTTGCATTGTGTTGCATTGTACTCTTAATAGCATATTTGGTTTGAATGACATTCATGTCATCACATTTTATTACTTTCTTACTCCAATATTTTGTATTATTAATGGGATAGTCACACGAGAACACAAGTAATAGATACTGATGTCTGTGATGGAAACAATAATGCTTGAAGGCTATTTGTTTACTTCTTGACACAAAATAACATTTTGCAAATAAGGTATAGTGCTTATAGTGCATAAAACTGGGAAACCGTTTTACAAATATGTTGTGTGTATCTCATTTACAAACTGCAGCAGCACCTCCTCATCTGTTTTTCTTTGATTCTTCTTTAAGCTGTATCTGGCAAGTGATCATAAGACATTTTTGAAGAATGCAAAAAAGTCACGCCTGCAAGAGATCAACTTGACTAACCAGTATTCATACCTTACACATTGGCAAGTGCTATATATTGATCCACAGTTCCGCATGGAGTATGAAGGTTATCCTGTACATGTAAGAGCTGATCTTTCCTTTTAGATTAATAAGATTGAAGTAATGGCATCAATTCTTTATGTCATATATTATGTAACGAGATATCATAGCACATGAATTTTCCATTTCCAAGTGCTGTCTTTACCTTACTGAATGAATCAAAATGTTCAAGAAAATTTCAAAATGGTTTAAACATATTTACACAACAAGAGTGCACTTCATTACACAAAAGTGTGAACTTTGGGTATGTGGTGGTAGGATCACTTATAACTTGTATCACAGAGTAAAATAGACATTTATATGGTGGGTTGTTGTTCCGTGCCACATATAGCACAGCTGAACAACAAAATGTATCTCATCTGTAAATAAATCCGTATCCAATGCTTTATGTATCTTAGCTTTCATCACCCTTTGCATAGTATACTTCAGTGAGTAGGCAGCAACGGTGAGGGTGAAACTGCCCTTGAAATTGAGTGAAAAATTGTGAAGTAGAGCCTAACTAATTTTGGTGCTAGCATTGAACGTGTTCTCCTGTGTTCAGCAGTATTACCCACCTGTATTAACTGCCTACTGTGCAGATACAAGTACAGAATCACTTTCTTTGACAGTAGATGGTAGCATCATAATGTATCGTAGTCACACAGCTGAGATGCTTTATGACAGGTTATTTTTTTAGGGAAAGATTATGACCACAATTCCCAAGGAATTTTTGTCTCCACTACCTGCTCACCATAAAACCCTGTCTTGGTCAAGCAGAAGTCACTTCACTGGGCAAGAACTGACTAAGAGAAGCTGTCACTCTGGCAGCCATTAGGGATGGTTCAGTGTTTTTTTTCATTTTCTCCTTGTCTCTGTGTGTGGACCCAGAGAGATAACAGCAGGGAGCATGTTATGGACAATCTGCATTGGATGTCTCCAAATGTCCATAAGGGGCATTTCCTCCAAGCTGCCCCTGCTCCTCTCCTCATGGCATGGCTAATGGTCACTTCCAGTCTCTAAAATGGAGATTACACTATTTTGCCTGCCTACAAATGCATGCAAACCCAGCCCTCCCTAGGAGAGTCAAGCATGCCACACCCCTTCCCTCCTCCTCCTCCTCCCTGCATGGCTCCTCCAGTGCTGGGTCAACTAATTGAACACATTTCTCTTAAGTTGCAATCAGGGTTCCATTTCTCTGCATCACAGAGTCAGGCTTTATTCCCAAGGAATTTGAAACTAACAATGAATATATTTGTTATATCCTAGATATAAGGATGGTTTTCACAGCTTTAAAGGGCATCAGATCTAATTCTGCTGTGAGTATTTAGGGATTGAATGTTTTTTTTTCTGTCACATATTTAGGGGTACTCCTGCGGATTACATTCATGTTTCAAGACTCCTTGAAGACTGTCTTTGTTCCTAATATGTGAAAAAAAGGCAACAATTGTTGCAGTCCTAAGATTACAGACTGAAAATCCTGATAATAGCCTGTTGATTAGACTGAGACGTATTATTGGTAAATGCTTTGAAAGGATCCTACTTGAACTTGTTCCTGATTCCCTTAAGCTCTCAGTGTATGTAGGTCACCATGGAATCTTTGGTGGTAGATTTTTTAACTAGTTAATTGAATTTCTATAATAATCGTGTTGATTCATTTAGTCAGGTTTTATCAGCAGATGTTCAAAATCTTGTTGCTTCAGACAGCCATGGTTTATCTGCAGAAGTTATTTACTTAGATCTTGCTAAGGCATTTAATAACAATTACATATTTACCAGTGTTACAGGCACTGAGCAACATGAATGTACATCCATTCCTAAGAATGTTGGTCTCTAAATGGCTTGTTAATCAGTCCAATAAAGTAAGGTTATATAAATAATTCTACTCTGAAAAAATATATCAAAATATTTCACAGAAATTTGTTTCATTATCTTTTTAAAATCTTTATGTCTTCATTCCTTCCCTAAAAGCCATGGTATGCAATACATAAATTTGCTGATGACACTGAGGTTCATTTTATGTTGCTAACTTGCATAGCTGGCTTTAGGTACCAGCAAACCCTACAGTCTCTGGGGTCTCCTGGTTTTGGGGAGGCCCCCAACCACAGAAAGTTATCTTATCTTGATATTTTGTAACTTGTCTCTCAAACCAACAAAAGCTAGTATAGCAAGTTTGTATACTTAATATTTATATCTCCTTCAAATTTCAAAGATCTTTAGTTATAGTAACAGAGTTTTGCCAAGTAACAGGTTTTACAATTTCATTAAATATTTTGCCGCTAACTCTGTTGGTGGACATCCTCTTCAATAAAACTAGCAGCATAGCCAGCTTTAGGTACATGCAGTACATGTAGCTGCAGAGAGGATCCTTAATCATCATCATTGACAGTGTGAGGGCCCCACAAATGCTGTTATTGGTTGGGGAAAAATGAGGAGGAAAAAATATATTAATTTTTGATTACACTGTTTAACCTGAACAGGACTGTGATATAACCTTGTTAGTTTAAAGCTGGTAATGAAAATGAGCAAGGGAAGCACCAGAGAGATCAGAAGCCCAGACTGGTTGATCTCAGTGCACAGCTTGTGTTTTAAGAAGAGCTGATGCTTCAGATCTTCAGGGATGGTTTTCTTTTTCAGGGCATTTTATAAATACTGGCAGAACACCAGATACTATAACTCTCAACGTCTTTGCTGAGGAATTCTGCCTAATGCCAAAAATGATAGCAGAATAAAGGCTCAAAACTAGTAACACATTTTAAATATTACTCTGATTCACTTAAAAAGTTACTAGAGTAACACATTTTACATCAACGTGCATTTTCTGGACAATAAGAAGTATAAAACTCCAATTCTGGATTTATTGGTACCGACCAAAATTATGAGGCAAAATCAGGAAATTTCTGCAAAATCAGGGATAGTGACATGTATTCATTAACTCCTTCATGACGTAATTAAAAATCACTTATCCCTGCTGCTGTTTGATGACTGCTAAACAACAATCACTGATCTGGCGTGGCAGTACCAATGTTGCACAATCTACTGATATTTGCTGAAATTAGTACAAAACTAGTATTGCTGTGACGTGTGTGTGTGTGTGTGTGTGTGTGTGTGTAAAAAATATCATTGATTTTTATCAGTGCACACATACTATAATGGCAGGACACACATTATTCCTCAGTGTATCTGTAAAGAATGCAGCTAGCAAGTAATTATATTTCAAAAGTAAGACATAAAATATGTCACAGAACATTCAAGCTCATAGATCTTCTAGGAATCTGGTGTCTCCCCATTCCCCAGACTGTATAAATGGATACCAGGGGGTTCCCTTAATCATCCTTGACTGTGTGGGGTGCCCACAAAAGGTATTTTTGGTTGGGGAAAAATGAGGAGAAAAAATGCTTTAATTTTCTGATTACACTCTTTAACCTGAACAGGGCTGTGATATGACCCTGTTAGGATAAAGCTGATGATGGCCTCTGCGCTCATTCGCACCCATTCTAAAACCAGCCTTGCTCAGGTGTTGGTGTACAGAATTTTCCTGCAGGTTATGTGGGGGGCTGGGAACTGTGTGGTTGGTGTTTCCCTTTACCTTTCTAACAGATCTCAGAGGGGTATAAAGAAAATTTAACAAAGGCCCTGCTAACTTGCAAGACCACAGTAGGCTGCAAGAATTTTTTTGATAAATTATACCACAGGTCCCTGAGTAGGCATAAAGGATTAAGGAGTTGTTAATGAGCTTTTTACTGTAGCACAGTGGTCCATGGTTTGATTCTCTCAGTCTCCATTGCCTAACTATGTAACTTGAGCAAGTCACTTAACTAGGCAAAACTTCTGGGGTTAAGTCTGAAAAAGGTCCATGGAAATCAGTGCCCTTCCCTGGTAAATAAAAATAAAATAAAATAAATTGCAGAGAAAAATAGACATAGAGTCATGGTGTTGTGTTGCTGCAGTACCTAGTCTTGATTGGTTATGAATGTGCATATAAATTGGTGAAACCTTTCGAACATTATTATGCGTTTCTTATGGTACTCCATAACTGAATTTGTAGAACAGTAGTAGAACATTTGGCTCACAATGTAGAACAGAAGGCTAAAGCTATTCGCTATCATTGTATTTCATCTTGTAGTCCTGTCAGCTGTCACTTGCATACTGTGTGACTCTGAGCAATCAGTTAACTTGACTATTATTCTCTGAATGTCCCCTTGTGGCTCTTGTGTATATCCCAGTAAGAAATAAAAAAATAAATAAATAGCTAATTATTGTAACTGGAAAGTTGTTAGTGGACAGTACCCTATCAGTTTGCAAATGAAATGGCCTATTGTTTGCTTACAATATTCACACAGTATACAATACTGAGCAAGACTGGAAAGGAAATGCAGTATCCTGCAAGCATATGATCAGTGCTCTTGTTTCAAACTGACACGGTTATGTCATTCTTACAGATGTGTTAGTATTATTATTATTATTATTATTATCATTATTATTTGTCTTGATTTTTTTGCAGTCTTTGTTCTTAATTTTAAAGTGCCTAGAATGTATTTAGTGTGGAATTTTAAATACTTTTTTCATTTGTAGGCAAATGCAAACATCATTTTTGATCATTGTAAAACAAATCAGTGTTTGGCGGTCTTTAGCAACTATGTCTTATGGTAAGTCTCACAAACATTTTTTATATATTTTCATATTTACTAACCTGTGTGCTGTTTTGAACCTTAAGCTTTAGTTAGTATCAGACCAGGAATTATTTAACAGTTTTCAGGTAAAGTTTTTTTAAACATCTCATTTTAAGTCCATAAACTCCAGAATTACTTTCCCTTCAAAAATGTGTTAAATCTTCCTCAAAAATAGTATGCTGCTGTTAAATATTGCTAATAAGGCTTGTTGTTTTACAGCTAGTGAATTCTCGGATCAGTTCACATGGGTTTCCCCACAAGTGAACATGTAGTAGTTATTTGGGTAGTTAGTACAAGCAGTAGAGATAGAAGTGTGAATATTTGAAATGTGCAGGATCACTCTCTGAGACTGCTGTGCACTCGAACAGGGGATTTCACCTTTCCTCACTGCTGTGCAA
The DNA here is from genome assembly GCF_019279795.1 of Protopterus annectens. NCBI lineage: Eukaryota > Metazoa > Chordata > Ceratodontiformes > Protopteridae > Protopterus > Protopterus annectens. The sequence goes on from NC_056739.1 coordinate 1,332,171,350, forward strand.
CCATCTAGTTACTATATATAAGTTTGTGGCTATGGGGGGGGGGGGTTCTTCCCAACATACACAGTGCAGGGAAGGGCTTATATATAAGTGCTTTGTCAATCTGTTGAGCTCAGGCTCCTTTTGTTTCATTTGATATTGCATTATTGAATGTAGGGTTAGCCTCTGCACATATATGCATATGTCCATTTGGGATGCAAGGGAGGAAAGGCAAAACCATGTATTCCAATCTAATGTTGGAAGTCAAGTTTATAAACAGTTACCCAGCTCCTTCTGTGTGATTCAAATGGAAATTTATGGTGAACACTTCAAAATGAATGAACATTGCTCCAGTGAGTAAAAGTAACCATTCGCCCATTTGCAGATGTCCATTACACTTTAAACTTCTGTATGAGCACTCTTATGATTATTTTCAGGGACATTGTTTTTTTTTTTTTTTTTGAGTTGTTTATCTGAGTTCATGTTAAGCAGATCCTAAAGACCAATATCTACTATCAGTGAACACATTTTTTTCTGTATATTTCTCATTTTGTTGTGTTTGGTCTGTGTAAAGCTCTACTTCTTTCGGCTTTTCCCGGTTAGGGGTCCCACAGTGGATCACCTGTCTGCTCATGATTGGCAGTAGAGTTTTACAGTGTTGAGTTGCCAGCCCGGCGCCCAACCTTCCATAGAAGGCACACACATGCACACACTCACACCTAGGGCCAATTTAGTGTGTCCAGTCCACCTACAGCATGTCTTTGGGATGTGGTAGGAAACCGGAGCACCCGGAGGAAACCCACGCGACCACAGGTTGGACATGCAGACTCCGCACAGAAGGCACCCCAGCCGAGGTTCAAACCAGAGAACCTCTTGCTGTGAGGCAGTGTCTGTGTAAAGCAATGTGGGGTTATAGGATGTGGAGGTGAAGCAGTGTATAAATGCTATAGATCCAGATTTCTTGAACTGCAGACGCAAACCAAGTTATTTGTTAATTTGTTTTTAACAGGCCTTGAAATGTAGATGAGTTCAGAAATACTTTTTCCATGTATGCGTGTGTGTGTGTGTGTGTGTGTGTGTGTGTGTGTGTGTGTGTGTGTGTGTGTGTGTGTGTGTGCGCAAGTGCCCGCATGTGTCTGTATATGTTTCTCTCTCTCTCTCTATATATATATATATATATATATATATATATATATATATATATATATATATATATATATATATATATATATATATATATATATATATATATATATCTACATACACATACATTCTTAGATCTGCAGATACATACATACGTACATTTAGACACACACAAAACCATATGATAGATATGAGAGCAGGTAAAGACTTTTATTTTATTTTTGATTTTACAATGTTACGGTGCTTTGCTGTGCGCCTCTTGTTGGAATCATTGTTATGGTCCTGATATTCTTGGATGCAATGTTTTTGCTTTTATTATTTCAGGTCCTGCTGTTCACACTAAAAAATAAAATGTGTGCATTAAATGCACATTCCGTCCTACCTCCATATGTTTATTTATTCCCACTATCTGTTGTGCCAACACAGACATCTAATCTCAGTGTCAGCTTTTATGGCTTGAAACACTGGCACCTTGTCAGTCATCCAGTATGAGGCCTGGAATCAAAGCTATCCATCTGAAACTTTATCTGGAGTTTTAGTACTACTAAAGCTTCTTGTCCAGTCATTACATACAGAGGTGTACCAAGGCTGTCTTGTGCTTCAGGCAAAACACTTGTTTGTCAGCCCCCCTCCCCAGCAGTCTGTAAACTCTTGTCCTTTTTTATGGTAGCAGCAAATTATTATTAGATTGTTACTTTATGTAGCAACATAATAAATAATTGTTACCATTGAAATAAAATAATGATTTGACAGTTTGAAGACACTGTTAAAAGTGATTCTGTTTAGGATTGCTTTTAATGGCAGCTTGTAAAGTGTTAAATGGTTCTTTAAGTTGTATATATTTGGTGCTACCTACAAGCTTGTGCCCAGAGCATCTTCCCCATTACTGTGCTCTTCCTTTGACTTTGATTATGTCATTTGCCCTCCTCAGATGATACCAGATGGCTCTATATAATTGCAAATTGGAGTGAATATTCCCCCAGTGCAAGCTGCTTTTTAATGCATTGGCTGCTCTTACTTGGCCATTGTTATTCTTAAAAATAAAAAAAAAATGTTGCCATGAAGCCACTAGTATAGCTTTCATTACAAAATACATGTTTGTCTGCTCAGTATATTGCTGTCCAACACTAGAATCAGACCCATATGTTTGTCACTGGCAGTGTGCAGTCCCCTTGTGCTATTCAGTAATTATTATTATTTCATGATAATGCTGTATGTGCTAAGATATAAAGCTATGATATACTATTTAGCTTTATCCTATAGTACCAGGCTTGGTCCTCTCATTCTGTTTTTGCTTACTGTGTTAGTCTCTGTGAGATAATTAATTGACAACTGCCATCTGGTTGCTCATGAAGAAAAGCACTTCTGTCCAGAGAGGTCTTTCCCTCTTAGCAAGCATGTTCCCAAATTCCAACAGTATTTTCTACCTAAAATGTTGACTATTTTTGACTTTTATTTATGAAATAAAGAAAAGCAGGCATTGGAATCATCCATGTTCTGTCTCATAATGAACCATCTGCTATCCTTACCATGGAAAGTTATAAGACTATTTCTTCCTTGAAATAGAGACTTATCTTCACATTTTATAGCCGAATATAATCAGTGAGGATGTTGTAATTCCTTTCATTTTTTTTTCCGTGTTATTAATGGGCATTTCCTTTAGTAGTGAGTGGTCATTTTTCCATCTGTTTGAGCACATGTTGTCATCATGCCATCTTTCTGTTTTTCAACTGTGGTACTGTTGTTCAGGTCTGGGCTGGTTGGACAGTATTCCACAAAATTGCTTTCCTGAGACATTTTAGCATTTTTTACTATAGTTTTTAAACTGAACACGTTTCATGGAATGGTTTTTATAAAAATTCTTGGAAACATCCAAAAGTATTACTTTGTATTACTGGTTGATGTAGCATGCTATCTGAAAAAAATATAGTTTGATTTGAGATCTCAAATGCAAGTTTTCTTGTTAATTTATTATTTATCTACTTTTGTTGACTGGATTTGCCCACTAGGCATGATTGACTGAGTATTATGTTTGCCCTTGGAAAGAAAAGAAAAGTATGAACTCATTTCTACCTACTACCACCATTCAGATAAAGCTTTCTCTGGCACTACTCAAAGGTCAAACACATAAAAAACTACAATAATGCACTGTATTTTTAAATTAATATACATATATAGCTGTATATAGTATTACTGTGCCTTCTTACTCAAATACATTATATTTTCTGCTTTACTACTGTACACCCTATATATTGTACACTTCTGTAACTTCTCATCTTACTGTGCCATGATATACTGTTGTTTGCTCTATTGTTTATTTGCTTTGTTAATTTGTACTTATCTCTGACTTTTGTATTTTTATCATATATCTGAAGCTGTTGCACTTTTGTATTATGTATTTTTATGATTGTCATGTATGTGGAGCTTTTCTCCCCAGGTCTCTGCTGAAAATGGGCACCTGATTGCCCACTCAGACCAACCTGGTAATCAAATATAAAATTTTATTTATTTTATTTTATTTTACATTTGATGACCGGGAAAGTCCGACTGGACACAGGTCCATTTTCAGCGGAGGCCCGGGAAGAAAAGCTCCACTTAAAACAATGCTAACAAATGCATTTTATAAAATTAAATACAACACCATCTTCTTAATGCATACAAATATATAAGAACATATTTAACATTTCTTCACAGACATATGTAAAAATACATCACTGTATTCTTAAGGCATGCAAATAGTATATAAGAACATATTTAACATTTCTTCACAAACATATAAGTCATTACCATCAGAATAAAACATTGTTAGTTAAGAATAAGTATTCACAGGTTAGGCACTACTGGGTCATCTTTGGCAGAATCCTTACATCACTGCAATGTAGTGGATTATCCTGGGGAATCACATGGGCACAGCCAATTGTTAAAATAGTGGGTTTTGAGTAGTTTCTTAAATTGTGGAGCAGAACTTGTAGAAGTTATGTGATTTGGAAGTGAGTTCCAGGTTTTTTGCTATTGTACAGGCAACGAGAGTTTTGCCTGCTTTATTCTTATGTTTGATGACATTTATGAGATTTTGGTCTGTTGATCTTAAGGCTCGGGTGGTGGTGTAGGGTTGTATTAGATCCTGTAGTATGGGGGGTTTGTCAGGGAGGTAGTACAGTTTGTGGGCTGTGGAGAGTAAGAAGTGGTTGGGGCAACTCATGCCAGTTGGGCTGTTTGAGGGAAAGACAGTGATGGGCTCTATTAGAGGCACCTGTAGCAAACTTGGCAGTCTTGTTATAGCAAGATGCCATTTTGTTTTGTTCGCTGTGGTGAAGATTAGTCAGGTTTGGGGAGGCATACAGTAGTGTGGTTAATAGGTGAGTTCTTGCAATAGTGGTTTTGGTATAATTGGTCATGAATTGCTTGTTCCTATACAAGAGATCAAGATTTTTGTGAACTTTTTTGATTGTTTGGACTATGTGTACGTCAAATTTGAGATTGTTATTGATTACTACTCCTAGGTGTTTAGTGTGTGCTGTTGGGGTGATTGAGGTATTATCCTTGGAGTTTATGGTAAAATCATTGTTTAGTGCAGGAGATCTACCAGGACTGAAGAGAATTAATTTTGTTTTTTTGGGATTGAGTATAAGCTTAATGCTAGAAAGCCATGCTTCAGCCAGAGTAAAATTGTGTTGTGTCATTGTTTGAAGTTTGCTTAAGGTTGGGGTGGCGCATATGATAGTGGTGTTGTCAGCACACTGCACTATAGAGACAGACGGAGAGGATGCAGCTATCTGATTTCTGAATATGGAGAATAGTGAAGGACCAAGAATGGAAACTTGAGGGACTCCTATGGATACAGGTAGAAGGGAGGATAGTTGGTCCTGCCAAAGAACTGCTTGTTGTCGGCCTGATAAATAGCTGTTGAACCATGATATAGTGGGGGAGTTTAGGTTAAGAGTAGATAGAGTTTTGAGAAGCATGCTGTGTTTGACCATATCAAAGGCTTTGGATAAGTCTAAGAATACAGAGGATACAAAAAGTCTGTTGTTTCTATGGGTGTTGACTATGTTGGTATATGACAGTAGGGCTGTTTTGGTAGTATGGGAGGATCAAAACCCATGTTGAGATGATGATCCTGTAGGATGGTGGTTTTGTCAGCTTAATAATCACTGGTTATTTCTGTAACAAAATATTGAGAGTACTCATAATTTATTAGAAAGAAAAAGATACATTTTTTTTCTTGTGTTTATATTTTATATTCTATATAAACCCTACTACTAGAATGCTGTATGCTGACTTTACTAAAGGAATTGTTAATCTATACATAACTTGTGTTTCTGTGGAACCTATATCTCTGTATAATATTCTTCTGTAATTTCTTTATGACATGCTATTGGAGCTTTCCTCCCCGGGCCTCCACTGAAAATGGATATGTGTCCAGTTGAACTTTCCCAGTTAACAAATGTAAAATAAAATGAAATAAAATAAATGATATAAGGGTATTTTTTAGGAGGTATTGCATTAGTTGTGTATGTACTACTCTTTCTAGTATTTTTGATAAAGGTAATAAAATTGCTATTGGGCGTTAGTTGGTGAGCTCAAGGGAGTTGCCGCCTTTGTGGTATGGAATAATATGAGATATTTTCCAGAGGTTAGGTACTTTGCATTCAGATATGGATCTATTTATGAGGATGGACACTGGGTAAGATATGGTATCAGCTGATAGTTGAAGGAAATCAGCGGGAAGTTTGTCAGCAGACTGCATGATAGGTTTTATTTTTTTGAGGAGTTTAGTAATAAATTATGTAGGTGCTGGAGAGAAGGAAAAGCAAGCTGGGGGGAGTTTGTTGTGTAATAGGGCTAGTAGGGGTTGGGGAAGGTGTGGAATTGGTGGTGCTATTTAGGGTTTTAGGGCTAGGACTGTTTTGGTAAAGAATATGTTGAATTGGGTGGGAATGTCCTCTTTGCCGGTTGGTACTATGGGTGTGAGAGTGCTGATTTTACCTTTGTGCAGTAATTTATTTATTGAGGCCCAAAATTTCTGAGTGTTGTGGGCGTGTTTTTCTTGTAAGATTTTGTAGTAATTGGTTTTATTGAGTTTTATAAGTTTTTTGGTCTTGTTCCAGAGTGCTAAGTAGTTTTGTTTTGTGGTAGTGGTTTTAAGTTTATGAAATTGAGTCCAAGCTCTATCTCTGTCCTTCATTATGGTTTTAGTTTCTTTCGTTAACCAAGGGACATAGTTAGTCTTAACTCTGATGGTTCGGGCTGGTACATGATGGTTTAGGATTTTGAGAAAGGTTGAGTTAAAGTAATCTACCGCTTCATCTAGGGGTAGGTGTTTTAGGGGAGACCAGTCACAGTGTTTTAGTTCATTGTTTAGGTCCTTGGCTTTGAAGTTCTTTTTGTTGTGAACTATTCTAAGGATGGGTTGGTTACAGTGTTGGGATTTATTCCTAATAAGGTAGGTTGGTTGGAGATCACTTAAATTGTCAGGTAGGCAGCCTGATTGGTGTGCTAAGGTGTGGTCAGACAGAAGTATCCAATCTAAGATTGATTGCTGTTTGGTTTGCTTATCGACTTTTTTGGGGGTGTCTATGACTTTAGCAAACCCATGAAGATTAATATGGGTAGAGGGATTGTATTTGGTACAGTCAGACCAGTCAGTATTAAAATCTCCTAAGAGTATGGTCTCTTGTGGATGAGAGAAAGACATCCAGTGTGGCAGGTTCTCCATAGTGTCAATGTTGTTTCCTGGTGGGATATAGGCACTTGCTATAATTATATGTTTGCTAGAGTTTAGTTTTAATTTAGCAAGAATGAGTTCTATATCAATGACATCTTGGGAGTTGTAGTTACGCTGTTCCAATGTGAGATGATTTTGAAACAGAATGGCTAGGCCTCCTCCTTTTTTCCCTTGCCTATCTTTCTATATCATATTGTAGCCGGGGGTGTAATCTCATTATCATGATGTTCTGGTCTAAGCCAAGTTTCTGTTAGTATGGCTAAATCAGGTGTGTATAAAGCCAATAGGGCATGGAGGTCCTGAACTTTAAGTATGCTTCATACATTAATGTTTAAGAGAAGAAGAGAGGAGGTTGGTCTGCTATAAAGAGGGTTTGGTTGCTTTAGGTTTGTATGGAGTGAACAATTGGGTCCTGGGTTGGAGTGTATGTCTCCATAACAAGTGAGTTTTTGAGTTAGATATAGGTAGAGTTTAAGTAGTTTTTGTAGTATTTTATTTTGTTTCTGGGATAAGTAAGGGTTAATTTTGTTTGCTGGTTTGTTATTAACATAGAAGTAACAATGAGTTGGGGTAAGTTCACATGGAGATTAGGTTCATTGGTAGGTACCAGGCTACTGGCCCCTGGGCCTATATAAGCCTAGCCAAAAATTTACCCTGGCTTTTGCCACCCAAGAAAATTATTTTCCTGTGCCCCTGTCAAGCAGAGCCACAGAAGTGATCCCTGGGGTGAATTTCCTATTTCCCATCCAATCATCAAGATTTTTCTTGAAGAGTGCTAATGAGGAGCTCTGTTTGACAAAGATAGGTAGTCTGTTCCAGAGTATGGGAAGTCTCTGGGACAGGAATCTATCCCTCCAGCATGTTCTGTTTATTGTGGTGACAAGGTTTAGATCCCTAGAGCATGTAGCTCTGAGGGATTGGGATTTCTTTAAGTGGAGCATGTCCAACAGCTCTGTGTTTGACATAGCTTTGTATGTTAGGCAGAGATCGCCTCTGAGTAGGGATATGCGACGGAGTAAAGCTGGAGTTTTTTGAGATGGTCTGCATAGGGCATCTGTTTGAGGCCATTAATCCTCTTTGTGAGGTATTTCTGTGGTCTTTCCAGTTGCTGTAGATGTCTTGTGAGGTACATACCAAAAGGGGCATTGTACTCTATAATGGGTCTAATGAGTGATGAGTAAAGGGGAACAATGACCTCTTTTTTTCTGGATGAGAAACCTTTTGTGATGAGGTGAGCCACATAGAAGGATTTTCTGACAACTGTGGCGATGTGATTATCAAAGGAGAGACTACTGTCCACCTGTGTCCCAAGGTCTCATCACATTTTTGCCATTAAGTAGACTACCAGCTATGTGGTAGTTCATGGGTACAGAGTTTTTACCAAAGGGGATGACAATACACTTTTTGGCATTGAGCTTCAGGCCATGGCTTTGACACCAGGTATCTGTCTCAATGAGGCCCTTTTGTAGTATGTCCACATGATTAGGAGTTTCAATTATGGCTCTTAGTTTACAGTCATCTACAAACTTTGCTAGCCAGAGACCTTCTGTGTTAGTCTGTACTTCGGAGAAGTAGATACCAAACAGGAGAGGACCCAGGACTGAACCCTGTGGTACTTCACTTGTCACTGGTCTGAAGATGGATTTGGAGTCCACTACTTTCACAGTGTGGGTACTGTCCATGAGCCAGTTGGCAACCCATCTTGTGACATAGGGATTTATACCTGGTTTAGTGAGCTTATCTGTAATTCCAGAGTGGGGGATGGTGTCAAAAGGCTTGGCGAGATCTAGATAAGCTGTGTGAGCCACTTTACCCTCATCTATGGCTTTGGTGACTGCTTCAAAGAAGTCAATCAGGTTTAGGAGACATGATCTGCCTTTTACAAATCTGAACTGGGTAGGGTCCAGAGTTTGGAGATTGCCGAGATTGCCAATGTCTTTGTTTATGAGTTCCATGATGATACGTTCCATGGCCTTGCAGACCAGGCTCATCAGGCTAATGGGGTGGTAGTTCCCAGGGTCTGTCGTGGCTCCCCCTTTGTGGAGTGCCTGAGGTGAGGCTATGATTGAACATGGTACTTGGGCAGGGTGCCAGTTCATTCTGTAGTTCATGTGGAATGCAGCCTGGGATATTGTCAGGTCCCATGGATGCTGTGTTCTTGGCTTTGGAAAGTGTGTTTTTTACCTGTTCAGCCGTGATTACAGGAACTTTGTATTCTTACAGCATAGAGATGGGCCCTGTAGGGGGTGAAGGGGGGTAAAGTTAGCACTGAACCTATCTGTCAGGGTGTTGGCAATATCAGTTGGTTCTGTATATTTAGTGCAATTGTGCTGTAACTCAGAGCAGACCTGAGTGTTGCCATTGAGATTCTTGACATAGCTATAGAATGCTTTGTGGTTGTCTTTAGAGTCAGTGGTAATTTTGTTTTCATAACTAGCTTTGGTTGATTTTATGAGGGATCTCAGCTTCTTTATGAGGGATCTCAGCTTCTTACTGAGGTTGACCAGGGAGTTCCTCCAGTCATGGGATTTTACTCTTTTTTGCAACAGTTTCTTTCTTCTGTTGTAGAGTTTGTTTATGGCAGAGGACCACCAGATTGGCTTCCTTTTTTTGGAGGATAGAATCTTGGTTCTATTAGGGATAGCATGATCCATGCACTCGTGTAAGTGCTTATAAAGTGCATTTGTGTAGGATTCAGCAGTCGTACCTCTATTGTCTGTCTGCATGAGTGTCATGAAGTTTGCCACTTCTGTCTTAAGAAGTGTGAAGTTGGCTTTGGAGAAGTTTTTTACGGTGGTTTCCCTAATTGGGGGTGGGGGCAGGATGTGGATTTCTAGGGTGATTAGCTTGTGGTCAGATCTGACCAACAAGGACCTCTGGTGTGGAACACTGATTGCCCATGTTGGTAATGACCAGGTCTAGGATATTGCTGCCCCTGGTGGGGATGTGAATACGTTGATCCAAGGTGTTGGAATTTATAAATTCCAGAAAATGTTGAGCAAAAGAGGTGGTACATGAGCAGTTTTCCCAGTTAATGGTGGGGTAGTTGAAATCGCCCATTATTAGGGTGTTGGATTGTATCCTAATACTTTCCAGTGTATCAAGAAACGAGGAGTGGGAATCCTGGGGCATGGTGGGGGGTCTGTAGCAAGCTACAATTTGGATTGCGGTCTTGCCCAGAGTTAGTTGCACTTGGATAATCTCAGATGCATTATGCTGTGCAACTAGCCTGGAGTTATGGATATCCTTAATGAATATGGACACGCCTCCACCTTTAGTGCTTTGTTTCGGGTTTGGTGGCCAAAAGGTGTGGTATGAATTATAGCCTGGTAATGCAGGGGTGCTCTCTGGAGCTTTGAACCAGGTCTCTGTCACTGCACAGATGTCGATGTTCTCCATTTTAAGGAGTGCCTCGAGTGAGTGCATTATGAGGTTTAGACCTCTAGCATTGAGTAGCATTACCCTCAGATTTTGCTTGTTTGTACCTGTTACAGTGGTGAATTTGTCATTTGAACCTTGCCTAAAAAAGGAAGTATAGGGGTGGCAAGAGCCTTAGCCAGTATCCGGAATCCCAAGGGCGACAGGTGTAGGCCATCTCTGGCAAAGCATCATGGTCTGTCGATCATGTCGTCCCAGGCAGACAAATACTGGATCCCCTTAGAATGATACCAGAAGATTAGCCAATTGTTGAAGTCAATCATTTTGTCCTTGTACTGTGGTATCATTCTGGGTGATGGAAGGATGCTACTCAGGGCTAGGGTCATACCTGCCTGGGCTACAAGATCGGACAGCTCCTCCATGTCTCTTTTCATGTAGTCCAGGGAGGTACGTCTCACCAACATGGACAATGACAGTGTCATATTTGTACTTGTTGTGGAGTGACCTGAGTACATGCTTTATGTGGTGGATCCTGGCACCTGACAGGCAGCTGAGAGTAAATTTCTCCTTGTTTAGCCTGGTGAGTGGAACATCAGTGTGTCTGACTATAGAGTCACCTATGACTAGAGTGTTGGGTACGTTGTTATGTCTTATGGGCTGTGGTTGAGTGGCACACTCAGTTTGTGGGCTATGTGTCATTTGGGTTGTGTTGGGGGGTGGAGTTTGCTTGCGTTTCTGCTTTGGGGGTCCCTAATGCTTGGGCAGGTTTTTATTGAGACCCTCCATGAATGTAGGTGTGTGTGTTTTGTGTTTCTATGTGTGTGTTTTGGTGGTGTAGGTTTTAAGAGAATATGTGATGAGTGTGGTGTGGTGCAAGTGTTTACCTTCTCCTCTTGACTGTCTAGTCCAGTCTTGGGTGAAGAGAGCTTTGCTTCCAGTTTGGCTATATAAGTGCATCTCTCACAGGTTGTAGTGTTGGGTGGTAGGAGTAGAGGGTTGTCTGTGTACATGAGGAAATTGCTGCATTGCCCCAAGATGCCCAGATTCACCAGGTAGACAGGGGAAATCACCGGGAGCTGACCCTTAGACGTGCCTGGATAGGTGCCTATTAAGTACTAAAAACTGCTTTCCTCTAGATAAGTGAGGAAAGTTGAGTGCTTTAGTAATTTGCAGCTTATTTAGTGCTTACAATGAGTTCTGAACAAGTGCTGAGTTCAAAGAAACAGATTTGAGTGCTGAAACTAGAAAACAAAATTAAGCTAGAAGGCTTTCCTCCAACACAGAAAGACTTGGGGGCTCAGAAGCCTACAAACAGTCTAAACCACTTACAGGAAAGGCAGGAAACAAGCTTATTTTTTTTTCTTTCCCAGATGCTCTCTTTGTACAGAGTAGGAGTGCCTGAAATCAGAATATGATCCTACTGCACTCAGTTGAGTGAGCAAATGAGATGGGCCCAGAAGGAGTGTCCAAACACAAATTTACAAGAGGGTGGGCAGTTTTAAAGCCACCAAGATTAACACCAAAACAGAAACATGGAGGATGGGTGGGGAACTAACTGAAAAAACAGAGTCAAAACTTCCAGTTCAGTTAATATTCAATGCAACACAAATAAATCAATTAAAATGCTGTATTATTTGAAAAAAGTGCAGATAAAAGGTACTTAAATTCTCTTATATGTCCAGTTGAATACAGCTAGATCTTAGCCGGCCGAAGCTGAGGTTTTAAGCAGAAAATATTTCAAAATGTACCACTTAAATAGACAGTGACTGGATATCAATGAATGAGACTACCCCCGCCTGCATTTACTAACAGGCAATAAAATTCTAGCAAGAACTAACTGAAAAAACAGAGTCAAAACTTCCAGTTCAGTTAATATTCAATGCAACACAAATAAATAAATTAAAATGCTGTATTATTTGAAAAAAGTGTAGATAAAAGGTACTTAAATTCTCTTATACATCCAGTTGAATACAGCTAGATCTTAGCCGGCCAAAGCTGAGATATAGGGAACTGTTTCAGTTTTAGTGTATTGGCTATGGTTTCTGTTTGCCACTGAGTTGGATTGGTGAGATGAAGTTGTGTGTGGTAGGATGTAAGGATGGATAACAAGAGAAGAACAAAAATAGTTAATGTGTAGAATGCTACCTTTAGGTGTAGGAAAGCCATTTTATTATTTTGTTTCTTCTCCTTTTATGTTACCTTTTGTAATGGGGAGGAGGGGTGAGTGAGAGTAGAAGCTATTGACTAGATGGCAGAGGAGCAATTAAGGGAGTTAGTGACAAGGGTGTGGTGTGGTATGTTTGAGTGGGGGAGTGATGATATGGTTAGATTGGTTGATTTGATGTGTGAGCTGGGGTGGGCGTGGCTAGCAGCTATAAGTGTAATTGAAATAGGGGTGAGTGGGAATGGGGGTAGGGTAGGGTAGGGGAACAGAGTGACCATAGCAAACGGACCAGGGCAGCACTGTCCTAGAGGAGCAGCAGCAGTTATGGAAAACAAATAGCTAGTAGAGGGCTATGGATTAGAGTTTGCTGGTTAGCAATTTACTTCCTTGGAAAAGCTACATTACACCTAACTTTATGCTATTTACTTTCCATGAAAGCGATACTATGCCTAAATCTATGAGGTGGGAATGAGCACAGGATATCTGGGGCTAGACTATGGAGGTAGATGGGGGAACTCTGGCAGGGCAGGGGGGCACAAGGTCTGAGGTAGTAAAGCTAGAGTCTGAGTGAGGTGCTTAGTGGGAGGACAGGCAAGAGAAGGAAGTAGAGGTACAAGGGGGGATAACGTGGAAGATAGGAGGGTAAAGAAGAGAGCTAGGATAGAGAAAAATCAGTGTGGGATAGGAAGATAGGTGACTAGGCTAAGGGCCTACTAACGTCCACCTGTGGGGTGGGGGTGCACAGCAATGTTATGTAGCTAACCAGCAGCAGTACTCAATGGGGCACAAAAATAGTGCAATACAGTCAGGAGTACATCTTATTAACACTGAACATACATTCAAATACTGTTGCTGTAGAGGGATTCCTCCAATTGAGCAGTATTCTGAATAGGGCTGATCTTCAGGAGTTGACTGGGGCTATACAAGCCTGATTGCTTTAGGTGTCAGGGACCTGTAAAAATACGGAGAAGAGACCCAGGTTAGAGCAAGACAGCAGAGAGTAGTGGGGAGTGATATTAAACAGATAGGAGAGACAATCAGTGCTAAGAGGCAGTAGATATAGTTGGAAGGAGGGAGGAAGGGACAGAAAATTGAAGTATTTCACAGTAGGAATGATTATTAGGAGGAGTAGATGAGGAGAGTAGGAGGGAGTTACTTGGCTGTGTAGTGATCGTCTGAAGACAGGTAGGAGGTAGAAGGAGTAGAGGGAATGAGTCTAAAATAGAATAGGGAGAACAGTAGTTGCAAAAATGTTGTTAATTCAGAAAACAAAAACAGATGGCTGCATGATACAACATGTTAGCAACAACACTAGTCTTCAGTTTAGAAGAGTATTAAATGGGTGTCTGTTACTAAGACAAAATATGCCAGCATCAACTATATTCCCAGCTACACTGATGGTGTGTTTTATAGCTTAATCAGTGTTTGAAAATCTAGTAGTAGACATTGGATCTACTTAGGTGTCTGGTTCCACACAACACATTTGGTTAAATGCAGTATACAATATCTAGTAACACACATTAGTTTTGGAAAAATGCAGCATATAACAATTAGAAGCAGTCAGTGGTATAAGTAGTAAAGCAGGAATGAAGCAATCATTTGCATAAAATATCTAGAAACATAATGCATAAAATTGTCTAGTAATACACAATAGTAGTGGTTAATGCAGTATAAAACAATAAGAAGCCACCGGGGCATATGTAGCAAAGCAGAAAAGAACCAGTTGTTTGACTATTTGATTGAGATTACTTTAGTACAGTCCATTGAAGATCCTGTTGCAGTTGTAATAGCAGTTATGCAAAGCACATGGTTCCTAGACTAGCGACCATAGAATAGCTACATATAACAAAGGACTACACAAGTTTTCCATAAAACTCCTTCCTAAGCTAGTGACCATTGAGTAGCCATGTATAACATAAAGACTAGACTAGTTTCCCTTAAAACAGCCTGGAACAGCCAGCGGACAATATAACAAGGCCAGAGTACTACCAGGTATCTAGAAAGTATGTGATCGCTATGCTGATGATGCTATTGCAAGTAAGTTGGGTGCTTAATGTAAATATACCTACCTGACTACAGACCCTTCCTTTACAAACAATCCTTGTGAATGGTCTCGTACCAAGCTTGGTATGGTATAAATAGTTGTATCGCTACAGAGAACCTGCTTGCCAAGCATGTATTTATGGGTGAGGTTCAGTAGAATGTAGGCTGTGAGCTTTAACTGTTATCAAAAATGCCACAGTTACAGATTATTGCATAAATATTAGTATCCCTATCCATAGATCCAGTGCTCAACACACCAACATCCTCGTGAGTCTAAGTTTGATATAAGTTGTGAAAGCTTACTGTTACCAGCACAACGCTATAACTGGATGCCACAGGATCAAATGCATGGCGGGAGTGTGCTGAACATCAAAGTCTTTCCCCAAGTATTTCTTAACACTACAGATAGAGCCGGACTATAGAATAGTTCAGTGTGCACCATAGTTAGATAGATATAAGCAGTAAAATAATGTAGTTTTTAGCATAAATGGTTTTGAGTTCAACAGCTATTTGGTACAAGACGGCAGACGTTTAGATGCAAATACACAGTAAAAAACACATATTCAGCTGAGAGATTACAATGCCGTTTACAATGCAGTTTTGTCCCAATAAGGGTGCTTAACTGGTTAGCATACAAACCACCACATTGGGGGCTGGGGATATGGTAGTGAAATGGCGCCAGAACCTAGGTGTGAGTTTTAAACTGGTGCAATGGATTCTTGAAGGAGGTGGTGATGTAATGCCTTAGGGGGATGGCGTAGTTGTTCCTAGTATTGCCAGCAGGTGTCATTGCACTGTCCTAGAGGAGCAGCAGCAGTTATCGAAAACAATCAGGTAGTAGAGGGCTATGTATTAGAGTTTGCTGGTTAGCAATTTACTTCCTTGGAAAACCTACCTTACACGTAACTTTATGCTATTTACCTTCCTCAGAAAGAGATACTATGCCTAAATCTATGAGGAGGGAATGAGCACAGGATATCTGGGGCTAGACTATGGAGGTAGATGGAGGGAACCTTGGCAGGGCAGGGGGCACAAGGTCTGAGGTAGTAAAGCTAGAGTCTAAGTGAGTGAGGAGGTAAGTGGGAGGACAGGCAAGAGAAGGAAGTAGAGGTATGAGGGGGGATACAGTTGAAGATAAGAGGGTAAAGAAGAGAGCTAGGATAGAGAAAAATCAGTGTGGGATAGGAAGATAGGTGACTAGGCTAAGGGCTGACTAACGTCCACCTGTGGGGTGGGGGTTGCACAGCAATTTTATGTAGCTGACCAGGAGCAGTACTCAATGGGGCACAAAAATAGGGCAATACAGTCAGGAGTACGTCTTATTAACACTGAACATACGTTCAAATACTGTTGCTGTAGAGGGATTCCTCCAACTGAGCAGTATTCTGAATAGGGCTGATCTTCAGGAGTTGCCGAGTTGGCTGTGGTTATACAGGCCTGATTGCTTTAGGTGTCAGGGATGTTCAAATACTGTTGCTGTAGAGGGATTTATCCAGTTGAGCAGTATTCTGAATAGGGCTGATCTTCAGGAGTTGGCTGGGGTTATACAAGCCTAATTGCTTTAGGTGTCAGGGATGTTCAAATACTGTTGCTGTAGATGGATTCCTCCAATTGAGCAGTATTCTGAATAGGACTGATCTTCAGGAGTTGGCTGGGGTTATACAAGCCTGATTGCTTTAGGTGTCAGGGACATTCAAATACTGTTGCTGTAGAGGGATTCCTCCAATTGAGCAGTATTCTGAATATGGGTGATCTTCATGAGTTGGCTGGGGTTATACAAGCCTGATTGCTTTAGGTGTCGGGGACCTGGTCAGCATACAAACCACCGGGTTGGAGGCCGAGGATATGGTAGGGAAATAAAATAAAATAAAATAAAAAAATACATTTTTGTTTATAGACCCCAGACAAAATTTTATAGTGATTTTAATCTTTCATCCTAACAGAAAAAGGATTATATTAAATTGCTTGAGAATTTACTAAGGGAAAACCATTTTGGATTTAATTTGCATAGATACTGAATAAACGGATACTATACTAGCAGGTATTGACCACATCACTATATATATTGCATTTTTTGAACAAAACATAGCCCACTGTTACCTGTAAAGATACTCAAAATGCAGTAAAACACTTCAATTTGCAAATCAGCAAAATTCAAATGGCCCATGCAGTTTCCTGGTGAATCACAGAGCAGCAGATCTCATTTCCTGATACATCATAGCACATTCTCAATGCAAATAGAAACATGCATACATAAAAACACATACTAAAATATATATATATAAAATCTAAGAGTATACAAAAGACATAAACATAACATATAAAACTTAAAAATATATTTAACATAACCAGATCACAGTCTTCAAGCTTTCAGCACAGGTTTTAAAGGAATGAAAGCCTTTAAACCTGGCAAAATGTGCACGCAGTTCTGCTATCCAATATGTTTCCCTTACCTCAGTGGCATTTTGCAAATCTCCACCCCTAATATCACTGTTGATGGTATCTGTAACCATAAAGGAAAAGCTGTGATCAGAGTAAAGTGCTACATGTTGAAACAAAGCATTATGTGCTAAACTGTTATGTATAGCATATTGATGTTGTAAAATTTGTTGTTTAAACATCTGGCTCATTTTGCCTACATAAAAACTAGTGCATTGTTGCACTTAGCAATATATATCAGATTTTAGTAGTGCATGTAGCATATCCTTTATAAACATAAAATTGCATGGGCCATTTGAATTTTGCTGATTGGCTTATGACATTTTAAAAGTAGTATATATAGTTATATGCATGTCAGTTAATGTTAGGATCTGATGAAGGAAATTGTTTTCTGAAAGCCCTTATCCTGTTACTAATAAATTATTTTATGCTTTTTGTCGTGGTGACCCTGCTGCTGTTTGTTTGGATATTTTTTTACATTTTCTACAGAAGGGTCTTTGGTTCCTGCAGTGCTGTGTTTTGCTGCTCAAACACAAATAGAAATGTGCTACTGATTGGTGATGCCATAATTTTCACATAGATTCTGCACTCAAATGTCTGAATAAAAACAGGGTGATATTGAGATGTCTCTCAGGAGGCAAGAATGCAGATGTTGCAAGGGCCCTTAGGACTCTTAAACCAGACAAACATGAATATGGCTATGTGATGACTCATGTCGGAGTAAACTACCTGATGAGTAGAACCTTGAGGGATATGGAGAAAGACATGACAGATCACTCCATGCATGTCATAAATGCAGGAAAGACCCTGGTATTGTGTGGAATCATTCCACCACAAAAAAAGTGATGCTGTGGTGGAAAGAAAAGATAATTGGCTTTGACAGCTGGTTAAATACCTGGTGTCTTTCAAGGGAAATCCAGTATGTGTCTACACTGGATGAGAATAATGCTTGATAACCATTCTTGCCTCATCAAGGATGGTTTGCACCATTCATTCCAGGGTTTGTTCATACTGCAAAAGCTTTTGCAGCCCCCATTGTACCTTTCCTTATTCAAGGCCCAGCTGATGAACCTCCCAAACTAACATCTAAAACAAATCAACTATTGGACCATGTCACAGTGGGTCTGAAGTCTGAACAACAAACAGAAGGACCTTAAGGCCTTGAGGCCTTCCTGCATTTGGAGAACATCCATGTATGTGCTGTTATTGAAACCTGATTTAATTTGCCAGAGCACCCCTTTATTACCTGGGTCTTGTGCATACCAGTAGTTTATCACCTATAGAAACTGTGATAGAATATCACTATTAGTTAGAGGCCACATTACCTTGAGACAGATACCTACAGACCCTCAGGTGAAGCTGATAAAGATTCAGTTCAAGCTACATAAGATCAACTGTCAGCTTGTGGCATGTTACAGAAACCTCCTCCATATCTCTAGAAAAACCACACATTTATAAATGTTCTGAATGAACTCCCAGTAAATAGGAACATTGTTATCCCAGGTGATTTTAACTATCCAGTGATCAACTGGGTAGTTTTACCAGCAGTGTAGGATATGCAAAAACATTCTTAGATTCATATAAATTAAAACTCCCTGGACCAGATTGCTAAAGACTCTAATAGAGAAAAGAATATACCTGATTTGGTATTAACAAAGTTAGCTTTTGTATAGACCATCCCCAAGGTAGCCCCCTCACTGGTCAAGAACGAAAACTAACTAGTAAACTTCTCCATCAAAATCTCCAAACCATCAGAAACAAATATCATAGAATGCATGTATTGAATTACATGTAGGCAAATCACTTATTATATCACTTCACAAAGGTGGATCAGCCATGGATATCTCCATCTCCTACCACATTGCAGTTTCTCTCCCTTCTGTCCAAAATCTTAGAAAGATGCATACACTCACATCTCTTAACCCAGCTCATAAACAACAAACTCCTCTCCCCCACACAACGTGACTTTTGACCACACCATAGCACAACAACAGCTCTGATTAGTTTCTCAGAAACCATAAATACCAACAAAAGCAATACTAACTTAACATCTTACCTGTTCTTGGATCTGTCAGAAGCATGTAACATAGTATCCCACCAATTCCTAATCAATGAACTATCTTCCCTATCACTGTCTCATTCACCTCTTACTTGGTTCTGTAGCTATCTCTCCAACAGACAACAGGCCATAAAATAGAATGAGGACCTTGTCCGCTTCCTCCCTGTTTCCATTGGTGTACCACAAGGGTCACTTCTAAGTCCAGCACTTTTAAATAATTTCACAAACAACCTACACAAAGCCAGCAAACCTGCCACCTTAGTAGAGTATGCCAACGATGTCACTATCATCCTCACAGCATCAGCCCTTCCACTACTTCAGCAAATGAGTCAAGGCTCTTTCATTTCCACAGAGGCATGGCTAAAGGCTCATCAGCTAATCCTAAATGCCAAAATTAATGCTTTTCACACCCAGATCTCTTTCAACAACTTATAGACCCTTTAATATTACTTCAGCAAAGAAACCACAATAGAAACTGTAACAAATGCCAAATTACTAGGTGTCATAATAGACAATAACTGAAAATTTGACCTGCATATCACCCAGGCCATCAAGAAAACTCACCAAAAATTGTTTCATCTACTGAAACAAAACTTACTTCACAGACTCAAGAAAATCCTTAGCATGATCCTATCTTCTCCCCTTCCATCTCTATGCATCACCCCATGTTAACCAACATTCTTGCCACCCTACTAAATAAATTTCAGGCAGCTTTAATAAAATAGCCATGTTTGCACCTAATGCATCCTACCATACACACCACTGCTTAACACTGAAGAAACTTAACCAGCTAGAACTATTTAATCAACCTACATTCTCTTGACTTCAAATTGCCCACAAAATAATACATAAACCACACATATGCCCTTGTCTACAAAACATTCTCAAGCACTACTCCCCACCACGTTGCCTTCACTTAGGTAATCAGAGCCTACTAATAACTTCAAAATCCCATAATACAGCTGGAGGCTCACTATACTCATCCTATGTAACCAGACAGTGGAACTCCTTGCCTATCTCACTAAAACAGCACAGCTGAGCATCTAGCTTTAAGCACAACCTAAAACAGCCCCTAAACTCCTCATGGCTCTGTTCTTGTTCACACCCTGACTAACTCTCTCGCTCTGTCTTAGATCTCTAGACTATCACCAATCCTAACTATCCAGCTCTCCTACTTTATTCTGTAAATCTAAATAAATGTTATTTATATTTACATATAACTGCAGGCTGCTTTTCATCATTCCCATCTAAGTGAAATTTGCATAGCTCTATGTATGTAAATGCAACCTGTTTATTATTGTATAACACTCCTACAGAAATCTGATTGTATTACCCATTGGATGATTATAAAACCCCATTTCTATTGCTAAGAAACTGATTCTTTTTTCTTTGTAAATTCTTTGTAATTTTTGTAACTCTGATGGAGCGTTTCTTCCTGGGCCTCTGCTAAAAATGGGCCTAAGTGCCTAGTTGGATTATCCTGGAAAACAGAAGGCAGTAAATAATAAATAAATAAATTCAAATTGTCCTTTATATGTTTAGATGGATAACCAACTGGCTTAGAGATGAGAGTTACACAGTAAGAGTTGGAAGCACATCCTCTTAGTGTATGAAGGTGAGCAGTGGAGTTCCACAGGGATCTTTGCTGGGACCTCTGCTGTTTGGCATCTACTTCTCATATCTCCACTTTCAAATAAGGATCTTTAGTTAACATACTTTGCAGACGATTGTAAGCTGTCTGAATCATTATCAAGTTTCCCTCTGGCATACATGCACTCCAGCAGGAGCTTGCATTTGTCAAAAGCTGGTGAGCTAAAAATGGGATCAAAATGAATTCCAAAAAGTGAGACACTATAGTAGTTGTTAAATACCCCTTAGCTTCATTTTTAGTGTAGATAACACACCACTTCAAAATGTAAATGTTGTGCTATTCCTGGGCACTAGGGAAGCTAGCTCCCTTACATTTCATGATCACATTGCAACAGTGGTTAGGAAATCATTTTACCTTGCACAACTCATGATAAAAAGTATTCTTTCAGATCAAAATGAAGTGCTTACCTCTGTGTACTCCACCTTGAGTAGACCCTCATAAATTACAACAGCTCCTTTGAGATGCACTTTATTAAGCATATTAAGCAACAAGAAAGAACTCAAATTTCTTTAAATAAAAAAATCATGTGTCTACAAGCTCTAAACTACAAAGAAAGACTAGAAGCATTATCCGTGTAGTCGGTACTATATAGTCTCCTTAGGGATGACCTGCATTTTGCTTATAGGGCTATAATAGATGCAGCATTCCAAGAACTCTTACACCTCAACAAGTCAAACAATCCTCCTAACACTACGACCAGGGACCTAAATCTATTACAAAAAATAAATAAGACAAACAGGAGGGATAGAGTTGTCAAGCAGTGCTTACTCATTCTCTGGGCAAACTTCCTCTCCAAGTTAAGCAGTGTGATACACTATTTGTCTTCGAAAAGGAGCTGGTCAGTCTCGTGTGTGTTTATAAATTCATCCTTGGTATGACTGACCTGAACATCCTTGAAAAGAGGAGACCTAAGAGTGGGTACTGGCAAGGCGGATATGGCCTTGCAGCTCATTTACTTTGTAATTCCATTGATCCTACAATATGTGGGAGTTTGGACTAGCTAATGTAATACAACATGCATTTACAACCATGCAAATCGGCAGCTACTTTCATTTATATTTATAGGAAAATAATGTATGCTCTAAAATAAATTATAGTTTATGTTGCATTGAGGTTGTGTATATGGCCTTCATCTCTATTATCACAGAATTGTATTCGCTAACCTTGAAGAAACACAGCATTGCCACAACACAGAATTAGCCAAACTAGACACAACCACTGTACGGTGATGGATTCCTGGTGAAGACAAATGAGCCGCTAAGCGGATAGTAAAAAATCTCTCTCTTAATTTAAAACAACCACACAATGAATATTATTTAGTGCTTTCTTCCACACCACGGTCAGAATACATCATTAATTCAATCAGTCCCTTATATACTACACTTTGGTGCCAAATTACCAAACTATAAATTATTCAATTAATTACTATTTAATACTAACTTTTAAAATGCTTAACCTTAAAAATAGTCATAATATTAATGCTGCATTTCCTATCCTTCAAAATTCTTTACATGTGCAGAGATATGCAGCCCTAAATCCATAAACTTCTACACACATCATGTATTAGAACAGCCTTTTATGCTTTTTCGTTTGAACACATGACACAAAATACAATGAAAAGTAAAATGAAAACTCTTTACATTACAAACCAACCGCTTTGTACATTGGTTCATTTCCCAAACACAAAGCGTAATAGTTTTCAACAATTGTGCAAGTTCCTATCCCACATTGCATATTTAATTTGCTTGTACATACTGTAAAAAATCATACCTCAAAAAATACGAATTTGTAACACATCATTGACAGACGTAAATTATGAATCGAGTAGGTTATATGCAAGTGATGCTTTATTAAGTATGTATTATTAGTCTTATTTCTTAGTTAGTGTTATTGAGGTATGACTTTTTACAGTATTCGCAAGCAAATTAAATATGCAATATGGGATAGGAACTTGCACATGAAAAAGCATTAACATTATGACTATTTTTAAGGTTAAATATTTTAAATGTTAGTATTAAGTAGTAATTAATTGAATAATTTATAATTTGGTAATTTGGCGCCAAAGTGTAGTATATAAGGGACTGATTGAATTAATGATGTATTCTGATGAAGTCTACCACGGTGTGGATGAAAACGCTAAATGATATTCATTGTGTGGTTGTTTTAAACTAAAAGCGAGATTTTTTTAGTATCCGCTTAGTGGCTCATTTGTCTTCACCAGGAATCCATCATGGTACAGTGGTTGTGTCTATTTTGGCTAACCTTGAAGAACTAAGAGCTTTGAACTATCTATGATATCTTGGATTCAGAGTTGCTACAACATTGCAAATGAGTGATGTACCTTGAAGGCACTTTGCCAAACTGGAATATTCAAAACCAAGGGGTACCACGATATTTCTATTCTTGGACATTATTTATTTAATTATGCCTCATAGATTTAAAAGTCAATGACAGCATTTTCTTTGCCTCCTTTCTGATTATATTAAAATCAGGAAATAATTGAATTATGATATTAGCATCCTCTAGCAGGTCTTACTATAACTATTAGATTGGGTAAGGAGAAAAACATTTAAACAAATGTTATCAAAACTAAACTTATGAATGCTTGTAACAAAAAATAATATTAGATCATACAATGTATGTGATTAAGTTTTTGAAAACATTTCAACGTTTAAAGACCAATGAATTATCTTTATGGAAAATAATTTGTATCAAAAGGGCTTTAAATGTCTGCATACATTAATAGGTATATTAGGTCTAAGAAAAAGGAAGTGAACTTTCCCTTTTTTAACATATACCATAAGTTCTAAGTTAGAATATAGCTGCTTGATCTGGTCGTCTTTTAGTAATAAACATAGTAGGTTGTCAGAAATGATACAAAAGAAGTGTAACAAAAAGCATTAGCACATTGCCTTACTAGCAGAACCTCAGATAATTAAATCTTTATTAACTGCCATATAAGATATTAACAAGCAGTTTAGTTCTTACATTTAAAGCAAACAAAGATGGTGTTTTGCTCAAATGCTTGGGAATAAAGTCTTATTGAAGGATGGGATCACTTTTCAGTGCATTAATTAAGGGCAAAGCCTAAACGAATTGGGAGGCAAAGGCTCAAAGATAGGGACAAATTTTAACAATTGCCCTTATAAACTTAGAAAGTCATTATTTTCTAACTGTAATCCTCAATGACTTGTCAGAAAGCCACACATTTTACATACAAAAGAACAAAAATATGTGGCAAATATCTGGATATTATGTGAAAATCTAGACAGCTGAGAGGTACGTAATGGGTTAATTTTTATTTTATTACAAATGTGTATCATTTAAGGTATAAACAATTAAATGACATTTTTTTAAGACAGTTAAGTTCTCATATTAACTGGTGGATAGATATGTACATCTTTGTCATTTGTCCATATGATGACATGTATATATGTATAAGGTACATGGGTGGAAGAAAGTACAGTGGTGTATGAAAAAAAAAATGGCAGTAACTATGAACCATGAAAATTTCAGTAACAAAAGTGAATTTTGAGCATATATGCACACATTTCAGACTAATGAATATACAGAGGTATGTTTACCACCTGAAGTACTGTAACTGCATGTCACTTTACAAACATACAGTAAACCCTCCAGTTAAATATGAATTTTTGCAAAATGTGGTATTACCAGTGGAAATCATAGTAAGACAGGTAACAGATCAAATTCATCATTTTGATCACTGCTGTATTAGCCTTAGTTATATGGGTTACAGCCTCCACAGGAGGATCTATATTCGATCAGTGAACGCTTAAAAAAGTGAACGCTAATTGATCAAACTTATGTAAGCGAAAGCTTACAATCTCGAACTGTCAGAACAGTGATTTTGTTCCTAGGGAAAAAAATCGCTGATCCAAAACACATTCACACAACACAAGCACACCAAACAAACAGCAATCCACACACATACAGCTAAAATCTGACACCTAACCCTACACTAAACTATACACACACCACTAACTATCCACTTACCTTAACCCAAACCCTAACCCTAAGGTCTATCACTATCGCACACTCACCTCACCCGCTCCCTAACCCTAACTCACCTAACCCACCCAAACCCTCACGTCCACACAATCGCACACATACCTAACCTGTGCCCTAACCCTAACTCACCTAACCCACCCTAACACTCACATCCACACAATCACACACTTACCTGAATCAGACCCATAACTTTCCACCACAGCACTGAAAATACCGAAGCAACAGAAACGAACAACTGAATTCTTTCCCTAGGAAAAAATTTGGGTTTCTGTTGCTTCGATATTTTAAACATTCACTTAAATAAGTTCGATCAATCAACGTTCACTTTTTTAAGCATTCGCTGATCTAATATAGATCCTCTACAGGATATAATAGGTGGCCAGTTTCCATTGATCCAAACCATTATTCAGCTGAAGCTGAATTAAAGAAAAATGGTTTGGGCTCCAAGCCCTTTAGAGCTTTCTTGCCACTGAAGAGTGCCCCTCTTAAAGGCTTTTGAGCAACAACAATCAGCTAATGCTTTCCATTTCTGGGCAGATAAGTTCCCTTAGGGGAAGCGACTTTCATTTATTATTTTTATGACCAAAACAGAACTTATAATGAGTTATTTTGTGCTGAGAAAAAGATGTTCTAGACTGTCATGTGACTTTCAGTAACTTTTAAGCTGGAGTGCTACTTTTTGCTGTTGTGGAAAAAAGTTGTTAAAACTAATTTAAAACCACTTTTTCCTGATAAAACGTTAGTTGTTTTACTTTTGGGGCTAGGGTAAGTGTTTAAAGTGTTTTTCACTATGCTTTTTGTTATGGAAAAAAGCAACATTTTTACTACTTACCTGTTTTTCTGAATAATGCTGCCAGGCTTTTACCTCCTTCTCACAATATTATTTTCCTAGGGTTTCTTCTTGATATGTTATTTCAAAGAGATTTTCTTCCATGGGAAAAGCAGATCTATATCTAAATCTATTTCTGAGTTTTTGCACTTAAACTACTTTCTCAGCCTGGGAATTTCTCAGGATTCTAGATGTCATGGCATCCATGATTCCCATGATAAGAAAATTTCAGTGGTACCTAAGATCCGTATCCCTGACATTTCAGATTCCAGTTTTGGGGTTTGTGAAGAGAGAGATTCACAAACATTTGAACCAGCTCATCAGAATGACTTGAGGCTCGTAACATGGAAAAGTGTGCTACTGATTGCTCTGATGTCTGGAGAGAGCAATCTGTCAGAATCCAAGTCTCCCAATTTCCCTTACAGTTTAGAAACAAAAGGCTCCTTAGAAAAAGAAGTGCAAGGGCTTTGGAACAGGAAAGACAATCCAAAACACAAAAATCTAAAAAAAAAATCTAAAAATAAATATTGGCACTTATAAATGTTTGCAATATTCTCAATCATCTATATGGCCCCCTGGACCATACAAGTATCTACAGACAACACCACAGTGATGTGCCATACAAACAATCTGGGGGAAACAAATCCCTCTGTGCAAACTAGCCATGGCAGCTTGACGTATAGCTTTTTTGCATAATCTTACTCCACAGGCATCTTTTGTACTATCATAGCAAAATTTTCTGGGGAAAAGCTGAGCAGGACCAGGACAGACCCTCATGAATGGAAATTGAATCAGGGAGTCTTCCAGTACTTTATACAGCTATGGGGAACACCTCAAATAGATCACTTTGCATCCATTTAAAATAATCAGTTGAAAACTTCTGCACCAGGACTCAAGGCAAGAAAGCCTGGACAAATTATGTTTTTTTCTTTTCCTTGGACAGGAATTGTCAGTTATGCTTTTTCATCCTTTCCAGTAATATCCAGAGTCATTCTAAAACTTACGGACTCTCCAAGGATCATTGTGAGACTCCCTTCTGGCCCAGGCAACAGTGGTTCTCCTTTCTATTGCAAATGGGCTAGGACAACCCCAAACAACTACAAATAACTGCCTGAATGATAGAATCTTAATACTGTTTAGGCATTATTGTCTGAGGCCGTGCAATAGGTATTAAAGGAGGTAAGAAAACCTGCTACTGCAAAATCCTGTATTAGTGAAAGGAAAAGATTTTCTAATTGTTGCCAAGACTATAACTAGGACTCTTTCAAGGCTAGTGTTTCTGTGGTTCTACATTACTTGCATGAATTGCTATCCAATGACCTGCATTACTCCTCCATCAAGGTTCATTTGTCAGCCATTTTAGCATGTCTGGTTATGGAACCTGATCTTTCAGTGGATGCTCATGTGAAAATGTTTTTGAAAGGGGTGTTGCATGCCTAACCTCCTAGAAAACAAGTGCCTCCTTCTTGGGGTCTTAATTTTCTTCCAGCTAAAAATAACTCTTGCTCCGTTTGAACCAGTTCTTCAGACTAACTTAAAGTACTTACATGAAAAACAGTCTTACTGATTAGTCTAACCTCTACAAGAAGAATATCTGAGTGGTAAGCTCTTATGGTGGGTCAACCTTATCACATTTTCCACAAAGACAGGGGTTTCCTTAAGAACCAGTTTATGCCTAAAGTGGTGTCTGAGTTTACATTGAACCAAACTATCCATCTCCCTGTTTTCCTTCCAAAACCTAAAAATGAGGAAAAAGGATACTCCATACCTCAGATGCCCACAAGAAGCTCAGGTACTATCATGACATAGCTAACTCTTTTAGGAACTCTGATCAGGTGTTTATTTCTTGTGAAAGTAAGAAGAAAGGACAGCCTGAATCAAAACATATGATTTCCACATTGGTCCTTTTGTTATACCCACCACCACAAGCAGTTCCAGGCAGGAGCAAGTTTCATTTTAACAGATCCTTGGCTTCATCTGTGTCTTTTTGGAAAGGGTTTGACTCTGGATATATTCCAGAATTAGCAACTTGGCCCTCTATACATACCTTTGCAAAGCACTGCAAACTAGACCCCTTCTGCAGTTCTAAGGCAAGTTTTGCTAGGGCCATTCTTTAGGGGGTCCTGGACCCTCATCCTTCCCTCTCCAAGTCAGTCTAAGCTATGGTAGTCTACATATAGATCTAAGACTTCTGCAGCTGTAATCAATATGATGAACCTAGTACAGATGTGTAAGTTGACTTATCTTAACTGTATATGTTTGAATAATCACTGCTGCAGTAGCTATTCCCTCCCTCCATCCCCTTATTGTTCTTTGTTTTTGTTGCCAAGGTGAGGACTTCTAATTTCATTTTCCTCGCACTGACGTTTTCAGGGCTGTAGCCTCCCTCCCTTTAATTCAAGCATCAAAAGGGACATTGACTAAGCTTAAAATGTCCTCCAAGTGAACTTATGTTGTGGTAGTAAATAGTTTTAAAAAATTGCCCTTTTTAGATCACTAAGTGCCCCTCTCACCTCCCCCCCACCATCTTCAACAACTTCCTGCGCCTCTGCTATAAGGATAGTATTAATGACTCTAGTAAGGGCAGTCCGAACTAGTCGTAAATTATTTGTATGCCAATATCTATAGCAATTATTTCTGTACAAAGAGTTTTTTCCCCTTTTTACTGATTTGTTCTTCCTTAAGGAAAGTGCATACTACCCTTAAGGCTGGAAAACTTAATTTCCTCAGTACTAGGTCATGCTGTCTAATTATTCATTCATCCTGGTTATTCTCTGTCTAACCAAGTCAACTTTCAAGTATGAGGATTGGCTTACTGGCTTCATATGTAGGAAATAATAATAAAGTGTCCACCTCTGGCACACTACCAAACAGTATTAGTGACCACTTGCCAGCCTTTATAATACGTAAGATTATGTCAGCTGTAAGTAGATACCAACTCAAACAAGCCAGAGACTTATCTCACTTCTCCCCTGACACCTTTAATGAGATCTTACAAAGTTTTAATTGGGCAGCATTAAAATCTCTCCCTCTTGATGACTTTGTTGAATTCTTCAATTCACCATTTCTTAGGGTCTTAAATAGCTTAGCCCCACCCCATGTAAAAAGAGTCAAAGCTAATCATGCCAGCTGGCTCACCAAACCCACAAAGCAAATCATGTCTGCTAGAGATAAAGCTTGGAAAGCCTGGCAAAAACGTAAAAATCCCTCTGATCTTACTCTATACAAACAGCTATACAATAAAGCAACATGGCTTATCATAAAAAATAAAAAAGAAGAACATTTCCAAAGCCTTCAGGACCAACATAAATTAAACCCAAAATTAATTCTGGGGAATCATTTCCCTACGTCATCCAGGCTCAAACAATAATCCATGCCCACACCCAGATAAAACACCCTCCAAGATAGCCTACTCTTTAACTCATATTTCATCAACACCATAGATAAGCTCACCACCTCCTTCCCATCTACTAGCCCCAACTCACCTAACCAACCATCATCACATTCCCCACCTTCCTCTCTACCTAGTTTTTCTTTCTCACCTATACCTACCTCCACAATAAAAAAAAAACTCCTTCAAAAATTCAAACCCTGCACTAATGCTGCAGACAACTTACCTGCAGAATTCTTACAATTATCAGCAAGTTCCAGTGCTTACCCCATCAGCATACTCCTTAATAGATCAATTCAGGAATCCCTTATACCACATATATGGAAAAAGGCATATGTTCTTCCACTTCATAAAGGCAGCAATAACCCTTGACATGTCCAACTTTCGACCCACCTGTATTCTCTCTCCCATCTCCAAAATATTAGAAAAACATGCCCATATTCAGCTTCTTAATCATCTAGTTAAAAAACAAACTCTTTCTCTCACTCAACACGGTTTCAGGCCAGGTCACAGTAGTAATACAGTTCTCATTTCCTTTATGGACACAGTAAATGGGGCTTGTGATGCCAGCTTCACCTTCTCCTCACTGTTACTTGACCTGTCAATAGACTTTGATACATATCCCATCCCCTTCTCCTCACCAAATTCTTTAATTTAGGTACCTCACCCCTAACCCTAAAATGGTTCTCAGACTATCTCACCGGTAGACAGCAATCCACCAAATGGTAACAGTCATATTCACCTTTTCTTAGCATAACTACAGGAGTACCCCATGGATTCATATTGGGCCCCCTCTATTTAGTATATTCATTAATAACTTCCATACCACTCTTACTCAAGGCACTGTGATCCAATATGCGGATGATTCTACAATCATCTGCACTGCCAAATCCACTTCTGTTTTACAACTACTAACCCAAGAAGCTCTTACATCAACTGAAATCTGGATGTCATATAACCATCTCGCTCTAAACCCCAATAAAACTAAACTCCTAATATTCACCCCCCCAAAAAAACTACCCCTTAACAAGTATGAATTCTCTGTCCACTCCTAGAACAATACTGTCATAGAAGTTGTTTGAAGTATCAAACTATTAGATGTTATAATTGATGAAAACCTAACATTTGACCTCCATATCCACAGTACCATCAGAAAAAACACATCAAAAACTGGATACCCTGTATAGATACAACTATTTCCTTAACCTCACTGCAAAAAAGGTTCTAGCCTCATCCTTTCTGCTACCATCTCTATTATATGGTGCCCCAATCCTTACCAATATCCAGTCCTCTCTGAAAGCATGTTATAATAAGATTGCCAAATTGGTAGCAAATGCAAAATTTTCAGCACACTGTTCATCTCTATGCCAACTAAACTGGCTCAAACTTCAACTTTATCTCACATACCTACAATTAACTATTGCACATAAAATTATATACAAATCATCATCTTCCCCTTCTCTTTCCTCCTTGTCATTGTGTCATCCAAACAGACCTCTCATATCTGAAAATAAAATACTGATCAAAGTAGAAAAACCTAATCTCTCAGCTGGTCAAATGCTCTAATCTTTTACTGTCTCTAAACTATGGAACAACCTCCCATCTTCAAACACTTCAATCTACAATCCTGTTCTCTTTAAGAAATCCCTTAGACAACATCCCTCCTCTCTCTGGCTATGCACATGCCAAAATTCCTCTCTCTAAAAACTAACAACTTCTACTTTAACCCATGCTGCTCTCTGGCTTACACATGTGCGAAATAGCTCTCTCTACAACCTAACCCCTTTTTGCTATACATGTACTTCACTCCATCTTTACATTTGTCCATCCTCCTTTTTTCTTACTTCCATAACTAACCATGTGAGCTATTACTCTGCCTTGATAATGCCTCCTGCTCACGCCTATCAATCACCAACAGTTAATATCACAAAACTGTCATTCCACTTGTACAAGTCTTCAGCAGTTTAGAATCTCTGAACTGATTTTCTATCTGTATAAAGTCCACCATCACTGTTAATTACTTTTACATAATGCAAATGGGTATTATGTATATAAATAATCTGTACCGTTGCATTGTGCTCTTACTATGTCCATGCTTGTGACTGTATATACTCCATAATACCTGTCATTTCTTGTATGTATTTGTATCCGTATCTGTTAACTGCATATGGAACTTTTCTCCCTGGGCTCCACTGAAAATGGGCTCACTAGGCCCAGTGGACCTTCCTGGTAAACAAATGCAATAAATAACTAGAGGTTAGTAATTTCTATGCCAATATATAGAGTAGTCATTCCTGTACAACTAGTTTTCCCTTTTTGTTTGTCTTCCTTAAGGAAAGTGAGTACTACCCCTGGTCAGAAAACTACATTTCCTTGCCATTAGGATATGTTGACTAATTATATGTTGTCCTGGTTATTCTCTGTCTAACCAGGTCAACTTCCAAGTACGAGGTTTGGTTCACTGGCTTCATATCTAGGAAAGAGATATCAGTTTGTATGACAATGTTGGAAAACTAAATTTCCTTGGTGCTAGGTTACAGTGTCTAATTATACATTTGTCCTGGTTATTCTCTACCTAACTAGGTCAACTTCCAAGTATGAGGATTGGCTCACTGACTTCATATCCAGGAAAGAGACATTATCAGTTTGTATCACAATATCTAGAGCAGTCATTCCTGTATACCCAGTGTTTCCTTTTTATTACTAGATTAAGACTTTATCAGAAGTTTATTTTTTATTTTATTTCTGTATTTGTTAATTGGTTAAGTACGTTGGTCCAAGGACCCTTTTCAGGAAGGACTTGAACTCAAATACAAAATTAGAACAAAAGGAAAACAGACAATGAACATAATCAATAAAATACAATAACAGTACATTGAAAGTTAGCACTAAATTACAATACACTGTATATAAAAGTAAGCAGAAGAATTATACACAGTTAAGTAAAATGTTATATAACTCAGTCATGTACACAACTAAGCTACCATCAGGTATGGATGAATATTCAAACATAGATGGTAGCATAACACATATATTTAAGATTGCTATCACAGCTTCATTCTTTCCTCTGTTCTACTTGAACATTCTAGTATTAGTAGTGTTCAGTTCTTCCTTATATCCTTTTCTTAGCATACAGGTCATGTTTTTCTCACAAATTTTAATTACAATTTCATCCATCATCTTTTGCATCACTATGGCTAGCAACATATCACAGTCAAGCAACATTACTGGCCTCTATTTATCGGAGTTATTTTTACTCCTTTACTTTTTCAAAATAACTTCATGATGAATTTACAACCATGTTCTACTTTTCATTTATACCATTCACTCAAAATTTCTGACACATCCTTTAACTGCCAAGTGTAAAACATTTTGTAATACATATCACATTGCATTTTGTTCTGATGCAGTTTTTTTATTCATAGTTTATAGTACTTGTTTTAGCTCTTCTATTTTCTTCTTTGTCGCATTTCCATTTTCTGTTACTCTTGTTTTATTATTTGCTTTTTTATTCACAACTTGTTTGTGACATAGTGTCAGTATATTCTATTTTGTCTTCTATATTATCATAAATGCTACATGTACTGTCTTATTTTTTCATGTATTGATATATTTTTCTTTTATAAATGAACTAGCCATAGTTTTTTACTTTTTGCTGTGTATGGTTTTCTTTTATTGCAGCCAACTGCGTACTTTTCACGTATTCTTTATTATTTCTGTTGTTCATCTTTCATTTCCTTTCCTGCTGCTTGTGCAGGCATTAGCATTTCCCCAGTGACTCTTCCATACCTAAAGTATACAAAACACAAACTCAGATACACACCACAGTTCCCATACCTGCTTCTGACCTGACTGTCGTCCTATGCCCCCCACAACTCCAGATCCCTATGATTCCGGAAGTGTACTCTAGTATGCCCTGGGGACTGGTGTGTCTCCCACCCCACCCCTGATTCTCTGTAATAGTGTATGTACTAATTAGCATATACCTCTTCCCTGGACTGTAATAATAGCATTCAGCACAGCTGTAGGGCCTTACACAGTATTGCACATATTTGTGGTGGAGCACCATATTAGGGCAGTTACTGAATAGAAAAGGGTACCATGATGTGTACACGAGGAGTACACATCACAGTACCTTCACAAATTCTGCTCAATACTTTTTCATCCCCCCTCCAAAAAAAAAAAAAAAAAAAAAAAAAGATTTTGTTTGAAAATAAAATAAAATAAAAATTAAGAATGCATGGACTGAGCATTATGCAAAATAAATAATCTTATATGGAGATTAAAGGAGTTAAGCCTTGCCAGAAATATGTGATAGAGAAACAGTAGTTTGTGCATGGTTAATTTGAAAAGGAAGATGGGAGATGGTGTTATATATAAAATGGAAATGAAGCATAGCACTCAACTTGCACTTTTACCTACGATGTTGCTTAAAATGTTAATTTTTCCAAACAAGAAGCAGATATTTTATCTTCATTTTATATAATCACATTCAGAGAATTATTTATTTTAAAGAAAAATCTTAAAAAGTGTAAGAAATTGAACACTATTTCTTTAGCCTGAAGGGAAATGTCTTCTTGAAGTAGAGAAATTTAAAAAAAGCATGGTGAAAAATCTAGTCATAAAACAATGAAAAACAGTAAGAGCTCAATTCCAAAAGACTTGTTCTCAATATAAGTGACTACTTGCCTTGAGAGCTGGCTGAGAGCAGGTGTTTTGGAATCTAGCCTACATTGTAAGCCTGTTTAAAGATGGGCTTTGCACTGAAGTAAGTCAGTTACACTAAGGGCAAGTCTTCTGGAATCTGGCCTTAAATATATGGCCATCCATTGAATTTTATGGGTAGAGTAACATAATGTTCCCAGAATATAGTCGTTTTACTTAACTTTTACAATGTAAGTAGCTCCTCCAAACATGTCACATTTGTGACACCTATCATGTTTAACAGCCAAGCCATATGTTTACTCAGTACCACAAGACATGATATAGTAGTAACAACTGTCAATATTGCATAAGAGCAGAGTGACCTTGTGACTGATGAGGGTTCTTTCCTCCTGCACTAACATGCCTCAAAAAGCTTTTACCAAAATCTCCAACACCTTTTTGTTTATTGTTTTAAACACAGACTTTAAAGTGATAAAATCAAGTAACAGTAATTATGCCAGTATTTTAGTTTAATCAGATTTGTTTATGGAACTCTTATACCTAGGTTTAGTTCTACTCGGTTTTCAAGGTACTGAAAGGAGTACCTTGTTGATTTACATACTCCGTTTCATTGTGCAGCTTTTTTCTCTCATTAACTTTTCCCTAAGAATCTAAAATTTGACAAGACTATAATAAGTCCATAGACATGCAACAAAAGTCAATAGGGCATAAAATAGTCTTTTAGTTGGTCAGTCGAATTGATTAATTAGATCCAAGAACAAATTACATTTACTTAAATAAATGGTCTCTTATCATTTAATCTCCTAATAAGCCAAATGTATCAGAGCGAGTTAAAAGAAAACATCTTTACTTAACTTCCAAATGACATTCATGTGTAATGAAATCCTTGCTGTACTTTGCATGTACTCTCATTATATTTTGCGTCTTAATTAAGCCTTTTCAAGCTAGCAGTTTTGTACTGTCTGTGCCATAATGGTCCTAATGCATTAAGACAGTTAGTCTTAATTGTCTGGCAGTTGGAGCAAAGGATTAAGGCTCTCAGCTGTTAATGAGCTGCTTCCTGTAATCAAGGGCACAGCGTCTGATGCCTTCTGCCTCCATTAGCCTGCTGTATGACTTTAAGCAAGTCCCTTAACCAGACAGTGCTCCTGGTTTGTCCCTGAAAAGGGATACCCATGATGACCAATGGGTTTAGCCTTTACCTCGTTATCATGTGGAACACCTTAGAAAGTCTCTATCTGTACACCCTAGAAATATAGCACAATGTATCCAAGAGTGATTAAAACTTTTTAAATGATAGCTGTAAATTCAAGATACATGTGGAACTGGCAGTATAATTGTGTTATCATAAAAGAGTGGTATGCATGGCTAACTGATCCCCATTGCTCACCCTTAGATTCACCTACATTGCCTAAGCTGCCACTGTGCCTTTTCACAGATGTGTCATGAATTTGTATGATGGCAGGACTGTACCATATCTGGCTAATTGTACCAATAGCAGTTCTGTAAGAGTATCATTCTCTATCCTTCATTAAAAGGCTGTGCTAGAACATAGAAGCATTAGTCTTATCAATTCACTTCACAATACAGCACATCTAGATGAGCATTTATGTTTGTGAGGTGCAAACACTAAACATGCATGTTATCAGGGATGCATTTGCATAGGATTTTTAAATACATTACTACTCTGAGAGCTCCCTGTTATAAAATGCAATCATGCAATTGTTTTAAATATGCTTGTAGACTTGATCTGATAGCCAGTTTTGCCTCCCCAAATTCATTGCCTTAGGGTGTCATATTTAGGGATGAGGTCTGATGACAGGTGGTTATAAAGTATCAGTTCCCAATTAAGACTGAATTACATACAGTGCAGGGTATTGCAAATAAATAGCTGAGTTTGGTGTCCCTGGTACTTTACCATGGGATAATGTTAAAATGATGACCACTGTATGTTAAGCTATTATTTTTATGTATGAAAGATTTTACCAGGATTAAACACCTGTTAAATTGCAGTGGTAGACCATGTATTGATCATTTCAAGACTTAACTACTGAAGTCACTCTTACATAGCGCTAACTGTAGGTGACCTTTGTTGACATCAGTCTATGCAGAATGCAGAGCTCATAAGGCTGACTGGGACTTCATGTACCAGTCTCATCACTAAAGTGCTGAAATCACAGCACTGGCAGCCCATTAGATTGCAGCTAACCTATGAGGTCATACCAATTATATATAATGTTCTGTGGGGTGGGGGGTTTTGATTGTCCCCAAATTTTGGTTAGGCATTGCTACCTTTTTGGAGCTGTTGGTGAATTCATTAATTAGTCCACTCATTAAATTTAAATTTGCTACCACTTCTACATCTTTTAAAAGACACTGAATGTCATATCATTTTAGCCATATTTTTGTAGAACAAATGCTTGTTTCTCTATGTTTTAGGGTTTAAAACTGAACTACTAATTTAAAAGCTGAATTTATTACTTTATGTATTTTGCTGACTATTAAGCAACTTGAGTTTTAGAAAACACATTATAAATAAGATTTTTGGCTGATAAAGTGATTGACTCCTTTTAGGTTCACATTTGTTTTTCCACTCCTATGTGCATTCAAGCTAGATGTCATATCAGTCACCAATGGTATTCAGTCTCAGCACCTAAGTCGACAAACCTTTTTCTCCATTAGCAGTGATTAGCAGTGATATCATCTGAGCTGTTACTGGCTGCCTGCTTACTGTATGCAAAGCAACAATAGGTACTTTGAGCATGTGCAAGCCAGAAATTTCAACCACTCTTATGAGTTCAGAGGTATTTATTCTGGTTCCACTTACAAATCAAGGTATTATTTTACATTTAATTGTGATACCGAAAAATTAGATGTTCATTATATTGATTACTGCTATATTAGCCTTAGCTATATCAGTTATATTCTGCCAAGAACATAACAGCCAGCTGGCTTCCAAAGTTTCTGGACACCTTCCACATAGGTTTGAGTGCCAAGCCCTTCAGAGCTTTCCTTCTACTGAAGAATACATTTCTTTGAGTCCTTCAAATATCAACAGTTAGCATACGCTGTTCCTTTGTTGGGCGGATAGTTTAGGGAAAACTTTCCATTTTAAAGCTAGGAGTTTGTGTTTTAATGGTTTAATGAGACTATATTGTACTTCTAAAAGAGGGCACACATTTTTTTTTCTTTCAGTTTAAAAGTTGTTTAAAGTAATTGAAAAACATTTTTCTGTGAAAAGAAAATTGTGCTTCAAATACTTTGCCAGTCTCAACAAGCAAAATAAAGTGCTTTTACTGTGTTTTTGGTGAAAAAGTGACTTTTAAAGACTGTTATTTTTTACCAGATTTTCTGATTTTTGTTTACCTGCGAAAGAGGCACTATTTTTGTCTTGATTATGGAACAAACTGCCAGTCCTGTGGTCAGTCTTCTTCAAGGCACAAAAAGAAAAAGTTAAGCAAACACCCATTGCCACCACAGCAAGCTAGCAATTTGTCTCAGCTGCAGATGTGACCATTTGTTGTTCCTCAGACCACTCAACTTTTACTCCAAATCCCTCTGGTATAGTACCTGCAGCTGCTAGGGATTGGGGGTTAGCCATGTCCTCTACAGCTTTTGGGGTCCCCTCAGTGGGTAAGGGAGAACTTTTATTGCTGTTCCTAGGATAGGGCACAGGAAAGACTTCTCTGTGTTGTCAGAATGTTGGGCCCATCCCTGAGGAAGCTGCTGCTGACATTTTTATAACATTACCACCGCTTTTCATGTCAAAAAGAAACAGAAAACTAAGCATGTATCTACTTCTCCTCAAATTTTCTCAGACAGGATTAATTTTCTGGGTCTGGCTCAGGATTTAATTCAGGCTACTCTTTCTTCTAAGGTAGTTTCTTGTAGAGGAAAGAGGGAAACCTCTTTTCCTGAATAAAGTCAAGATTCTGAAGCTGGACAGGAAGACAAAGAAACAGATGCAGTTTTCTCCTCGGATTTCTGGCACAGATTCAGAGGAAAGCTCAGTTTCTGATTCCCCATGTGTGAATTCCTCTTTCTCTGAGAATACTTCCAAAATGTGCCAGTGTTCTCAGTGGGAGAACACTAAGGTTTCTCAGTCCCTCAGAAAATACTATGAGGGGGCGTGGCTAGGATGTAGACTGGTTGGCAGCATCTTTTCTCAGCTCTGCACTCAAAAGATATTTCTGACAGGAATTTTTAAAAACTAGATATTGTAGACAAACCTATTTTGTTGAATTACTTCTACTAATATCACTAGAAGTCTACAGTGCAAAAAAATTGGCTTTAAACATTAATTTTCCTGTCAAAAACAAGAAGGAAGGTATCTGAATCTACTGATTCTAAGCATACCACACAGGACCAGATGATGAAAAAGGAGATACAGTCTTTATTAAATGCTATACAAGACTTGTCAGTGAAATTTGACAAAATGAATACCAAACTGGACACCTTTGAGGAGAGATCTACAAAACAAATACAGCAACTACAAGAAATAATGACACAACAGAAGTCTCAAATAGCTGACATAGAGAGATCCTTAAATGATACTGAGGGCAGACTCTTAGAACAAGATCTTCAGCTACATTTTTTATCACAACAAAATGCTTCATTACAAAATAAAATAGAGGATCTAGAGAACAGGTCCAGACGAAATAACCTTCGCATCTATGGGCTACCAGAGAAAACAGAGGGAGATAACATGGTGACTTTCCTTACTACCTGGTTACCAGAAGTTTTAAAATTGCCTGAAGCACTTTCTTATGGAATTGAAAGAGCCCACAGATCCTTAAGAGCTGCTTCATCAACCATCAAATCAAAAAATCACCTGAGATCAATAATAGTAAAGTTTTTTTCATCACAGGACAAGGAACTTATTTTAAAAATAGCATGGTCAACTTCTCCAGTTAAATACAAAGACAACATAATCAGATTTGATAATGATTATTCTGCTGGAGTTATAACTGCAAGAAAAGAATGTCTCCCTCTGATAAAGGAATTGAAAAAAAGACAACTTAAAGTCCACTTGCTGTTCCCTGCAAGAATAAAAATATTTTTTACTGAAGGTCCTAAAACTTTTGACACTCTGCAAGCAACAGTTTCTTATCTTTCAGCTAATAAAATCTTGGATAATGTGGAAGAAATGGATTTCTCCCAATTTGGGGTTAAGCGTCACTTAGAAAAAAATGAATGGAGCACTGCTGACAAGAAGAAGAAGAAACGATAAAAGACATATGAAAAACACAAACATTATTGTCTTCTATTTGCTCTGTAAGGCAAAAAAGTTCTTTGAAAGCATTCATGCTTTACACATGTCAGTCTTTGAAACAATATAAATACAAGATAAGCAGGACATTTTATAACTAAAGGAAACAACCCTAAAGAAAGCAAGGTAACATATCTTTCTCTATTACAGTGTAAATACTTACAGTCATGATTTTTCTAACTCTAAATGATGTTTAGATAGTTTATTTATAAATTACCTGCCTTTTACTGCTAGTATAGAATATGATGTATTTACACTGACATAATAATGTGGTGTGTTTAAATTAGCATGATTCATTTTTATATTATTTATACTAAGTTGCATGAAATATCTAAACTGATGTATTTAATACACATAATAATATATAAAAACTGATAGTAATAACTGTCAAAAAGTGCCTTGAAAAGTAATTATCTATACTTTGATGCTAAAAGTGCCTTTTTGACTAACAAACAACTGTTTGGCTTGTATGTCTGCCCTTAATGTTAAGAAAACTAATAGAAGTTTAATGAGCTGGTGTTCAGTTTAAAAAAAACTTCACTTACTTTGTTTTTGTCTTCCCGCCATGGTCACGAGCTGGGACCTCTTATTTTACCACCCCT
>NC_056739.1:1332213215-1332343884 GCF_019279795.1 Protopterus annectens
TGAGATGTTTTTTCTCATGGAGGGGTTTGGTGGTTGTTTATCTTATATTGTTCTCAGTTATGATCTTGTAATTTACTTTTATTGGGTGTCTATAATCTATTGTAATACTGTTGGAAGAAGAAAGAACAAGTCATTCTCTTCATGTACACACATCTACACATTGTTACGAGTATATGAATATGGATAAAAGCAAAGCTAATATAAATCCAATTGCAAAATGTATATCATTTAATGTAAATGGTTTAAATAATAGCTGCAAAAGGGGAAGTCTTTATAGATATTTAAAGCTATGTGAAGCGCAACTAGTATTTTTACAGGAAACACACCTTACACAGGAAAACATAAATAAAATAAACAATAAAAATTATACAATACTAGTAAGTTCCACCTATAATCAAAAGCGAAGGGGAGTAGCAATTTTGTAGAAAAACGCTACTTTAATGCCTAAAATCATAAACACGTTCCATGACAACTCAGGAATGTTTTGTCTAGTGACAATATCTATCAATGAAATGATATATACATTAGTGAATATTTATTGGATACCAGGACTAGGTGTTAGAGTGGCCAAACAACACTTAGAAGACATTGTACAATATACCAAAGGCAATTTAACCATAGCTGGAGATTTCAATTGCATTATAAAAGAAATTGACACAAATGCTAAAACTACACGTAAGAGATCACCTTTAACAAAGTTGTTATCTGAGTTTGTTGAAACTTTTAATATAGTTGACATAAATGAGTATGCTATCCCAGATTCACTGTTCTTTACACATTTTTCCCATAGACATAATACATACTCTAGAATAGATAGAGTGTACATAACAAAGGATTTAACCTCTAAATTAAATAAAGTCAAGACAATTTCATGTCCATTTTCGGACCATAACACCATAACGTTTGAGATAGACTTATGTTTCAAGAGAAGGATATCAGTAACAAGAATACCATCTTACATAATAAATCTCAAAGATTTTAAGGAATTTTATATTAAAGAGACACAAACATTCCTAGATATCAATCTTACAAAAGATGTATCTGAAATATATATATGGGATGCATTGAAAGCATACCTATATGGAAGAGCGTTGGGATGGTATAAAAATAAACAAAAACAGTGGAATAAGGAATTAATGGAATTACAGTCAAAAGTAGATAATTTAAAGCTTGATATTCAAAATGGAAACACCAACTTAATAAAAGAACTAGAAGATACTAATAAAAAATACTCAGAGACGCTACACCACAAAACAATGATCATCTTAGAAAAAATTAAACTATGTTACTATTCAATGAACCATAAAAACCAACGAAGAATAGCAAATAGGACTAAAAAGATTATTAAAACAAATCAAATCAA
The DNA here is from genome assembly GCF_019279795.1 of Protopterus annectens. Taxonomy (NCBI): domain Eukaryota; kingdom Metazoa; phylum Chordata; order Ceratodontiformes; family Protopteridae; genus Protopterus; species Protopterus annectens. The sequence continues at coordinate 1,332,214,579 of NC_056739.1, forward strand.
GGAAATACATAATATAGAAACCAAAAAGAAAGTATCTGATTTAGAAGGAAATACTAGAATCTTTTAGGCTATTTTTTCATAAACTTAATAATCAAAATGAGAAAACAGAAACACATTCAGTATTGAAAGCTTTTTTCAAAAACAATGTTAAAGTTAGGTTATTAGAGGAGCAGGTACAACTAATAGATAAACAAATAACAATGACAGAACTTAAAGCTGAAGTAAATAAGCTAAAATTAAACAAAGCTCCAGGTATAGATAATATCACCCCAGAAATGTTTAAATTACTATCAAATGAGGCTTTGCTGTTGTTATTGAATGTCTTTACATCAGTTAAAAATGGTAAAGACATTCCTCCTTCTTAGAAGCACACATTAATATCACCAATTCTGAAACAAAATAAAGATCCCAGTGAATGTTCATCATACAGACCCATTTCACTTCTTAATATAGATTATAAAATTTTTATGGCAATACATGCTGCTCGAATAAAACAATTACTACCACTTTTGATAGAGGAGGATCAAACAGGTTTTATAAAAGATAGGAACACTTATGACAACATTAAAAGAATTCTTTCCTTAATTGATTATATAAATGTCACAAAAAACAAAATGAATGTTATTAGCTTAGACATAAATAGCGCATTTGATTCAGTGAACTGGGATTATCTGTGGTTAGTTTTAGAAGAATATGGCTTCTCAAACAACTTCACTTTGTTAATAAAATCATTATATGAAAAATCATTGGCTTATATAAAACTGGGATCTTGTCTGTCTAAATCTATTAAAATAACTAAGGGCACAAAACAAGGTTGCCCTCTTTCTCCGTTATTGTTTGTGCTAGTTATTGAACCCGTAGCAAATAATGTACGTATGGATAAAAATATTGAAGGAATACAACTAGACAACAGCCTAGAGCTTAAAATTCAACTTTTTGCCGATGATATTTTAATTACCTTAAAAAATAATAATAGCAGTTTAAAAGCATTATGGGACTCAATTCAAAAAATTCAAAACTTTTCAAGTCTTAAATTTAATGAGAACAAAACAAATGTATTGCTTATAAATACTAATAAAAAAGATCTAAATAAAAAATACCATACATTTATCTCTACCGATAATATAATTAAATACTTGGGAATTATAATAACTAACAACCTAGATACTACAATTGAAACAAATTATAAAGAGACCTTAAATAATATTAAAAATCTAATACAAAGATGGAATAAATTCTTCTTTTCAATGGAAGAAAGGCTTTATAAAATTAAAATGATCATATTTCCAAAAATTCTTTATGTCATACAAGCTTGTTCTTTGCCACCAGCTAAATCGCACCTAAAACAATTAAATGATTTAATGGTAAAATTCCTATGGTATCCAAAAAAACCAAGGATAGCTATGAAGTATCATCTAGATGATTGGGATATAGGTGGCATAGGTTTACCAGACATAGAAATATATTTGCATTCATCCATTATTAAAACCATATCATTATGGCTAAATACAAAATATACATCAAAATGGAAGCTAGTTCATGAGAGAATCTGGTTAAAATCAGGATTTGTAGTAGCAAATAAGTATACAGATTTCATACCAAACAATTTTCTATGGCTGATGAAGGAATATATGATGATACATAAGAATAAAAATATAAGTTCCAAATACATTACTTATACATTAAAAATTTTCCAAAATCTTATTAATAGCAATCCTGATATTAAAGCATGGTCATTTATTTTATATCCAGTAGCGTACACATAAGGTAATATAATAACATTTAATATGGAAGTAGTCAACATGCTTAAAGAAAAGGGATTAATATATTGGCATCAATTGCTAAACTCTGGAAAACCTCTGACAATAGACCAGATTAAACAGAAATTAAATATGGAAGATAGTTCGTGGTTACATGTACAAGAATTAAGACAGTATATATTAAGCAAACAAGAAACAATGCAACCATCGATAAGACAAAATGTTCCTAACCTTATAGAACATATAATATTACTAACGAATCAACCCATTACTGGAAAGGGATACTTATCTATTTATAAAACAAACAAACAAAATAAAAATGCATAATAATGACAAAATATGGAATTATTATAGATCAGTTAATGGACATGTGCCAAATGACAGAGATAAAAAACTAATTCTTCTCTCTCCAAAGCAGACATCACTTTCATTACATTGGAGACTTTTTACATGGCAATTCATACACAGATCTTATGTAACCCCTCATAAAATGGAACTTATGTTTAAGAAAAATATTGGCTGCTGGAGATGTGATTTATCAATAAAAGCAGACTGGCAACATATGTTCTACGAATGCCATTTGATTAAACCATAGTGGGATAAAAAAAATTATTTTCTGCAAATGGTATTCAATGATAAATTTCAGATTTCCAAATCTATTATTTTGTTTAATGCACCTGTACCCGACTGTGTGCCAAGAACAAAATATGTAATCTTATGGACTCTCCTAGCTATTGCAAGGAAGAACATTACATCAAACTGGAAATCCAAAGCTTCTCCAACTTTTAAGCAATTCATGAATATGGTGTCAGCAGTATCGCAATTGGAAATGAACACTATTAAAGGAAGAACTGAAAGAACTACATCATTATACGTAGCATGGCAAAAAGTAACTGAAATACTGGAGAATAATGACTGCAGCAGATTATAATCAGGAAACAATTGTATAGAAAGTCAATTATATGTCAACAATAGACACCCTTGTAAATACTTTATTTTGGTTTTAATGTTTGATATCTGTTTAGAGGTTTTAGCCTACCTTTTTAAATAATTTGTAAATACTTCATTGTTATAAATAACCTGCATTCATGTTTTCTTGTTTTTGGAAATGAATAAAAATATTTTTAAAAAAAAGAAAATACTATGAGTTGTCACAGAAGGATTTTCCAAAACCCACACCCATTTCTCCTGTCCTGTCTGCTTTAGAAGATGTGTGTGATTTTTGCCTGCAGTTTTCCTGATAGTCACACAGCAGACCATAAAAATGTAGATAGTATGTATAAACTTCCTCAGTCTTTTAAATTGTCTACAGTATTCCCAATCCTAGCTCAGCAGCTGTAACTTTAGTTAATCCGACTATTGCTAAGCACTTCTCTAATTCCAGTCCTAATCTTTCTGATAAGTATGGGAAAATTATTAATATGTATGAGGAACAAGTGTATACTTCATATTTGATATTCAAATTTTTGAATTGTCATGCTCATATGTTAAAATTTGTTGTGAAAAATTGTGAAAGTATGAGAAATGTTTTGTCTGTCGTTTCTCCTTCTGGGAAAAAATTTTAAATAGCTTAGTTTCTTCAGTTTCACATGTCACTACTCATTGTTTGCATCATGTTTATGACCCTGTTGATACTTCTTCCAGGGCTATGACCACTGGTACTGGGCTGCAGAACATCCCAGACGATGTTAATAATGAGATTTTAAATTCTCCCTTGGATAGAGGTTTAGTGCTTGATCCCTCTGCTGAAGATGATCAAAAGTGTGATGAAAGAAGCAACCCAATCCAAGGAATCTCTTAAGATATTTCAGATCTCCTTTTCCAAGCTGTCCAATAGATTTTCTATTTCCTCATCCAGTTTTGGCAAAAACAGATTAAAGAGTCTCATCAAAATCCAGGTAAATAGACATTTAAGAAGAAATGTCAAAGGGCTTCCAAAGAGATGTCTCAAAATTCCCAAAAACAAGGACAGTGTGGTGTGTCTGAGTGACTATTCAAGAGATGCTGTGACCCCCCTCCCACCCGGCCCATTTTTTCTTCCAGAAAGTCTGAATTTCCATTTTTTATTCTGCATCAGATTGCTTCAGAGAAATGGGTTCCAAAAATCATCCATCAAGGTTACAGACAATAAAAGTGGGAATTTCCTCCTTTCCAGGGGTCACTCCTCTTCCCCCAGATCAGGTTCTTTTCTTTCCACCTGTTCTTCTTCACATACCTTTCATCCAGACTTCAGATGTTTCTTACTCTTTTCTGTGTCTGGCTCACATTATCAGTTCTCTGCCTTACCATTTGGACTATCCACTTGCACCAAGAGTGTTCACAAAGTGTCTAGCTCCAGTTACAGTTCATTGTAGGCTACAGAGTATCCATAATTAGATGCAGTGCTTATCTCTGCAGTGTAGTTTTCAAAGTGGCAAGGTTCTATCCCTTGCACAATCTGAGATTCTAGGAGAACATTCAAAAGTCTTTTTTGAGTCCCTCGGACAGGATTGTGTGCCAGGGATGGCAATTGGATACCTCAAATCAAAGAGCTTCTCTTCCACAGGGTAAAATATATCTTTATTTAGATCTATTTCTAAGGTTTTCTACTGACACTTCTGTCACTGCCATGGAATACCTCAGGATTTTGGATCTCATGGAATCAATGATTTTCTTTTGGTGGAGACGACAGATATCCGTGAAGCCAGGTCTCCCCTGATCTTTCCCTGTTCCAAAGCAGTCAGTCACAATAGATGCTTCAGACTTTGCTTGGGGACCAGTTACAGGAGGGATACAATTGCAGGGGTGTGGGACACCAAGGATAGATGCAAATACATAAATATCTAGAAGATGCTTGCCTGATCAGGACACTCAGCTCCCTGAGACATCTCTGGTTCCCAGGACCTCTTCAAGTGGTTTCAGATAATACCACAGTCAAGTGGTACGTCACCAAGCAAGAGGGAACCAGGTTGTACCATCTTTGCAGACTAGCCACATTAGCTTTGGATATAGCTTTGTAGCTACACAGCTAGACTGGTCTAGAGGCCAATCTTCATATAAATGTTCAAGAGATGAAGGCAGTCTTATTAGCACTGCAGGTCCTTCAGGACTGACTTCCTCTGTGGTGGCCGCAATTAATTCAGACAGCATATCAATAGTCTGATATATCAACAAGCAGTGCAGATTCAGGTCATATCCACTGTGCAGAGAAACCAAACAGTGTGGCAGTGAGTGATGTATTCAATGCATTTTCTGGTTGCAGTACATATTCTGAGGCAGATCAGCTGAATTTCAAGCTGGCTCAGCAGATCTATTCTGATGCCTCATGAGTAGTCCCTCAACTCAACACTCACACAACTAGTGTTCCACTACAGAGGCCAGCCTTGCTGCAACCTGTTTGTCTCTTCAACCAATAACAAGTGCAACAGTTACTTTGCCTTTATCCCACCACAGGGAAAGTTACCTAGGGATGCTCTGTTCTGTCAGCCACCTCCCATACTTCTCTCTGTCTTTCCTCATCTTCCATTAATTTCAGAATTCTTGCAGAAAGTTTCTCTGTGCAAGACCTCAGCTATTTTCGTAGCTGCTTTCTGTGTTCCAGGTAATTCTGATTCACTTTGCTATGGCCTTAACTCAAGAAATAGCCATGGCTTCTGGATCCACGACCAACTCTCTTATTCCACCCACTTGATGAGCTTCAGTTAGGCATTCATTACTAAAGTTAACTTCATGGTTTGTTCAGTTCCAGCAATAGCTACTGATCCTGCCTTTTCAGATAGATTAATTCAGATTTTCTCAGCCCTTAAAAAGGAGCTACTCATAAAGTCTACAAGAGCAACTGAGAAAGGTTTACTGTTTTGGGCCTTTAATCAAGGTCAGGATTCTTTCCCCACCACTATAACCTCAAGTTTACACATTTTAATAGATGCTTGACTAAGATTCTAGGTATTCTACAATCAAAGTACAGTTGGCTGCCATCTCCAACTTCCACACATGCTTTCCGTCTTCTTCTCTCATGGCACAAAGAGTATGTCAGGTCTTCCTGAAAGGTGACTTCCTTCTACTTACCCCTGTCTATAACCCCACCCCCAGCGGGACCTAAATTTGTTACTGGGGACATTGACTCAACCCCTCCTCACCCTTTTTTTTTAATCAATTTTTTCCTCAGTCCAAAAATTCATTTTATATTAATTTCTGCTGGAAGGATTTTAGAGTTCCATGACCTGCCCTCCTTGCCTCCTTATCCCCTTATCTTGTTTTTCATAAAGACAGAGTATCACTAAGAACTAATATATCCTGCATGCCAAAAAAAGCTTCAGAGTCCAATCTCAACCAGACAATACACGATCCAGTCTTCTTCCCAAACTACAATCAAGACATATTCTAAATTGTTCATTTAATTTCATTTGCACCCTCTGAATTGTGGTACAGGGTAACCAAAACAACCTTGGCCAGATGGCTTTCAGTTTGCATAACCACTGTGTGGTAATAGAGGAATAAGACCTCACCAAGACACTAATGACCCATTCAAGAAGATCTGTGGCAGCCTCTACTGCCTTTTTCAAGAAATCTTCTGTGGATGGCACTTCTGTAGTAGAAAATTAGTCTGCATTTGCATACCTTTTCTAAACATTATAAGTTAAACATTGTATCCAGGTCTACATCTTCCTTTGGAGCTGCCACCCTCAATAGCATCCTGTCATGATTCCAGTTAGTAAAATCGGTTGCTTGGGATTCCGTTCCATAAGTCAAAGTCAACAGATAAGATGATATAGGATAAAGAAATTATGTACTTAACATGACAGCAGATTCTTGGATTCCCTATTCCAAGCTCTTTGACATCCAACCCATGACCCTACCAGAATGCAATAGTTCTCTTCCCCAGGCAGTCCTAGTAGGTCTATCTTGAAGCTTGTCCACTGTTATTATGTGTTACCTCACTCTCCTTTATCTAGATATTTAGCAGCAAAGTCGATGTGAGAGACGGTGGGGAACAGACACAAAATTGGAGTAGGAAGGAGCTCAGGCTTGAGTGTTCAGTAAAGAAATGCGTTATTGGATCAGATCTACCTGATGGCAAATTCTAATAAACTGAAGAAGGTGGACTAAGGATGAAAAGGATCCATCATTATATTAAGCGTATAACCTACATTTAGCTAGTCTATTGATCATACTTCTCAATCTCTGAGCATTAAAAATCATAATTATGCTTTTAAAAATCATAGGAAAAAATCAGAAGTCAGAAATGAATTTTCATATTTTATGTCAAAATTTCTTCAGTTACTAGACCTAATAACAATGTATGTACTTTGAGCAAGTCTAGTGTCATGAAAAAAATCACTACATCCAGAAGGAGGTAGGCCTAGCCTATGTCTATATCATAGCAATTGAGGGATGTGCATGTCAGGCTTTTTTTTCCAAAATGTTTTTATTCATTTTATACCACAATAACTTAGCAGTATAGTAACAAGAAAAAACAAATAGACTAAATACAATGTCCATAACAACTAAAAAATATATACATAGGAGAACACTTAAAATTTCTCTAACAGATTAGTCAGTTTTGTCAAAGCAATTAAATGATGGGTTGTGTTGTTAGTCCTTGTTTTTATAGTAGAAATCTCATTCTTACAAATGTATTTCACAAGATGAATAAACTCATCTTTAAAGACAGGAGTAGATTGGGATTTCCAGTTTTTATTAACAATTTTCCTTGCTATAGAGAGGATAGACCATAATAAAAATGTTTGATTTTTAGGAGTGACTTCAGGAACAGGAATATTGAAAAGGATAAGGGAGTCAGAAATTGTACAGATGTCATTCCATTCATCTTTCTTGTACATTATTGCTAGTCTATGTGGAAAAACATTTATGTAAAAATGTCCATATGTATACATGCTAGAACAGGGAAGATGTGGATTCCTTCACCGACTGTAAACAAAGTTTTTTATCTTTTTCTGAGAATACTTGTCTATTAATTTCACTTGAATAAGTCCAAAAAGAAACATCTGTTTTGCTAAAATCATTTCTGAGAATTTTATAAATAACAGATATGTATGAAGTCTTCTTGGGTGAGCTATTAATAATTATTGAGATCAAGTCCAAGATTTTTAAGTTACTCTTATTGTATGTCTCTAATAAGGGTACAAGCTTAGTATGTATAAAATCCTTAAAAGTTTGGATGTCCAGCCAATTGCAATTTTGCAAAACTATATCTGCTGATTAAATAGTCTGCAGAACTTATTTTGTAGCTGAGAGAAATTAATTCCAATATAATAGGTCACCCTTCTTAAATTCTAACATTTTCTGAGTATCAAAAGATATCAAACACTCATTTGTGTAAGTAATAGGAAACATAATTATTAATAAATTCTTAATTGATTAGAAAACATAAGTTTTTTAAACAGCAGCAATATTTGGTTTATAAGAGGTGTGAGAACAAGTTTTGACCTTTTATTTTGAATGTATATTTTAAAAGTCATATAAAGATGTTTGTATGTATCCAAGTATATGGTTAAAGCAATGTCCTATTACTATTAAGAAGAAAGGTTTCATGTATTGATTTTCAATATGATGTATAAGAAGTATTATTCCAAAGCAGCACCATGTTAATAAATGTGGAGTTTAAATAAAAATCAATATTTGGAAACCCTATACCTCCTTCATCCCAGCTTGTGGTGTGCCAGAGAAGAGAAATTCTTATTTTTTTGGGATACCAACGGAACATAAGTTATTAATAATAATAAGTTATTAATTTTCTGTTTTGATAATATACCAAATGCTACTTTTGCACCTTTGTGCTCATTTGTTCACTATTTGCCTCATTTTCTGTCTCATTTCCACATCTGGAGAATGTGAAACTAGCATATAAAATTCTTTACGTACAAACTTGCCTTACCAACTGTAATCCACGCAGTCCTGTGTAATTTCATAAAACTACTTTCATTGTGAAAACACACACATAAAAAAGTATAAAGTATTCTGATTATAGACAAAATGCATGATTTACAAATGACAACTTTAATGCATTCAAGAATGTATGATAAATTACCAGTCTTATTGGTTGCCACCTTTTGCAAAATTGAAGGTTTCTATGCAGCATCAACAACGTTGTTGGTTAGGTGACATTTGATGGAATTGTGCAACAACCTCTATAAGTTACTTATTTAAGGAATGCCACTGTAAGAATACTTAGCTTTCAAGACTAAAGCATAGTTTTGAAATATGGATAATAACCTTTCTAGTATGTGTTTGATTCATATAAAATATAACTCACCAATAATTTTACTGAAATCTTCATGTAGACTGAACCTGCATACATATATCACTCACAAGCATCCCACTTAGACTATTTAAACGTCACAGCTTAGTTTCTCACATAATTTGGATTACACTGTCCCACAGTATACTGTATGAAGATCCTGTAGAACTGCACTGAAGACGTACAAAAAAACTGTTTCGCCTTCAAAATTTTGAGGAAGTAAGGAGAGAATGTTACATAACACTGTAAAGGAAGATTTGCTCAGTAAAGTTTGATAAGTAGGATAAAAAGGTTGCTTCACTGCTGAATAGTATGATTTCACAATTGACAGTAGCCAATATCTTTCTGTATGTTGATTGCATACATCAGCCTAGATCACTATATTGTCACAGTTCCACCATTGTAAGCAATTTTATGTCAGCTTGAAGATGAAGCCATCAAGATGTAAGTAATCTAATTTATTATTCATAATGCGATCAGTACAACTGCTTAAAATATTTGCCAGCAAACATCCTGAGAATACAGTAGAAAGTATTTTCTTCCATTAATCAAATGCACTTTCTGTTTTCAGGACTCCTTATGGGAAAGAATACGAAGTTGCTGTTCACACACTCCTAGATTCACATAAAGCTGAGCGAGATGTTAACCACTGGCTTCTAGTTACTGGTAGTCCTTCTGGGGAAACGACTATAGTTAACAAACCTGGATCATAGCATGAAAATTATGTGATGAATATCAAGGAAATAATTACAAAAGTAACAGAAGCGTACAGAAAAAAGAATGATAATAAATATTTTAATGTCTTATGAACCTTCATCGTATTACTGTATTTTTAAAGACCAGCATTACAGACATATAATAAAAACCCAGACTATCTCACAATGTCCCTTTACAGCCTTTATTTCCTGAATTTTTATTTACTTATTTGTTTTGACAGCATAACTAAATCTGCCATGCCAGTGCATTAGAATTCATGAGGACTGAAACAATGTGCATCTAGCATGACTAAAAGGCATACATTTCAGTGACTTTATATTTGTAGCTTCTGCTTCCAGCGTATGAACATAATTCTTAGTTCTTGCTAAGTTTGCAAGCCAAAGATCCTATTTCATTCAGTCCATCCAATCTGACCAATGGGTAGTAAGACGCTAGTAACATGCAGTCTGACCTTGCTTGAGTTCCTTGCATTGAGCTCCTTCAGATATATTTTTACTCCCATAATCCCCCTCTGCACTATCTAATAACAGATCTCATTTGCTGCCATTAGTGTTCAAACAGATTCTCAGTGCATTCCAGCTTAAGTGTTCCATAATTTACTATGATATTGTCAGTTAACTCTATTTTCTTCACAGATTTATATTATTAGTCTAGATACATACTAGTTTATATCTTTTTGTATATATTTCCCCCCTTTTCAGTACTATTAGCAGTATTTTCCCTCAGTTCCTTCATGATGTTTAGGCAGGGCACCTTATAGCTCTCTTCATTCCTTGTTACTGACTTTTAAAAAAGCAACATTCTTATCTAAATTTTTTATTTTTTAGTCTTGTATTATTACAGATTTGATATATTTTTCTAATATTGTTTTTGTTGCCATAAATAAGCCCAATGCACACTTCAGGAGCTGTGGCAAGGGCAGCCTCAAGAACCTGCCCCAGGACATCCATGGGCTCTGTGTGGTGTGCCTGGGACTAGATCATATCTCAACAGATTGCATTATTTGTAAGGCTTTTGGCCTCATTCACTTGCAGATGGAAGAAATAAATTTAATCCTGAAGAGGCTCTTTCCTCCTGATCCTCTCCATTCATTTGACCAGTCAGAGAAAAAGAAAGACAAGTATAAAGAGATAAAGATAAAGATTCCAGAAAAAGAAAATCTGATAATGCAGATTCATCCTCATCCCTGAAAGCCCTGAAGCAGGAGCCAGCACAATCTCCTCCAGCACCTATCTCTGAGAGGGAGTCTTCTCCCTTAGTTCCCCTTTCATTGGAACCAGTTGTCATAGTAGACAAGTCTCCAAGACCAGGTATAAGAATTCATTCTTCTAAATGGAAACTGTCACATTACCTTTAATCAAGACCACCCTTCACTTCTTCACTTTGGTCTTCCATGTCCTTTAGGAGTGCCACAGATGCTGATTGGGACCATGTGATGAGGGCTTTTCTAAAGCACAGATTGACATAGTTGTTATTACATCCCCTCAGTATCAAGTGTGGATTGGATTTGCCTTTTGTCACCTATACTTACTTCTTCCCTGGTCCATATTCTGACATCGGTGGTTTTGGAACTGAGGCATCAACTGCATACCATGTACCCATCACCAACTGATGCACTTACCTTAGTGCCAGCACCTTTACATCTGATTCACTCAACAATGAGACCTTTGACATTGACTGAATCTTGAAGCCAACTGCTCATTCTCAATTCTTTGGCACCATCCTCAGAGCCAACTCACATGGTGCCATTGTCAGTGTCTGAGCCTTGGGCTTCAATGCATTGATTTAATTCTCTTCCTTAAGGCTTTTTTGGTCATTGATGTAGGGATTCTCCTCCTCAGCAGTTGTTTTGTTCACTTCAGTGGGAACAGATATATCTCTGGGTTATTGTTCTCTGATGTCAATGGATCCAGCATCAGCATTCAAGGTGTTGGAGAGGATGACTGCCACTCCATCTAGGGCACTTGCAGAACCTCCAACAATGTCATCTCCAGCCTTTGGCCTCCAACATTCTGCCCTTCAGCTTATTCTTCATATGTCAGTGGGGCAGAGCAGAATGGATAGTCTTCAAGGAACCACTACAGGCTCAGTCCAGGTAATTCCCCCTCCCCTCAAGGATATACCCAGGAAAAGGACATATAAGAAAAGGCACTTAGACTCTCCTGTAGAGTTTTTAACATTAGACACCAGCTTAGATGAATGAGAAGGCTCCCCCCAGTCCTCTGTACAAGATGCCACCTTCAGTGAAATGCTCAAATTGAAATGCCAGAGGGGGTCTCTGCCATCTAACCTCCCCCATATTGAAACAAGGAAGTGCTCTTTGAGACTATTGTACTGCACTGTCTATGTCTTGGGTGGTCCCTCCTGCTGGCTGCTTTATAGATTTGCCCACCAGGAGGGGATGGCAGGAACCATATTTCTCTGAGATTATATCATGAAAAGCTGACACATTTCTTTGTCCTCCTAAGGATATGAAGCTCTAGTACAAAGGGGCCTCCTGTAGACTGTGTGATTGTAGCACCAGCTACCACACAAAAGCTGTTGGATGATGCAGCTGCTGTTCATCAGGCTATAGTGATGGAGAGGATAGGGAAGCTTGCTCACTCTTCAAGTACCATTGCTTTAGAGACATTGAGTTACGCAATACATGTGAATCGCTTCCAAAGAGATTTAGCAGAACATGCTTTAGAATCTTTGCTAAAGCCACCAAACAAAGACTACCATGCTGTCTATTACTGATCTATTCATGCAGATATAATATAATACAGCCAGTAGAGCTGTTGGGGGGTGGACACAGGTATAACCATGAGACCTCATACCAGTCTCAGTCTCTGGGACTTTAATGGATAATTTTAAGGTATACTTCACAAACACAACTATAATGTTTCCACTCTATTCTGATTTATAGTGAGAGACAAGTTACTGAATCAAGAGCAGGAAGATAAAATGATGTCTGCCATAGGTGTCAAATTTGAGATAACTCAAAGATTCTATAATGAGAATCAGAAGGTTTAGAAACAACAGCAGCAGTCCTTTGGCTTCCAGCTCAGAAAGGGGTGTCCATGGCAGAGGATGACTTTTCAATGGACACTGACGTAAAGGTCATGCAGGTCCATAAAATCAGGGATTTGGGGGTCATTTCTGGGCAAACAATCACAACATCCTTGAAGGCTTGCCTGACTTGCTTACCGCCAGAGGCAGTCAGAAGACCACTTATCTTTTCACTCAGTTGCATAGATGGCCATCTTGTAGGACATTTGAGTAAGGCTGATGGTATCTAGAGGCTATATGATACATTTTTCCACAGTCCATCCCATCAACTAAAAGTGGAAAAATGAGAAGTCCTAATTCTCTTAGAGAAAAAGAGCCACCTAAGAGGTCCCACCAAACCAGGTCAGGAACCTGTTTGAGGTTCTTTTTAGTCCTGAAAAAAACAAGGACCTCAGGCCAGTCCTGGATCTCAGGTACCAAACTTTCATGTGAAGAAGACCTCATTAAGAATGGGGACAGTGCAATATATGTTCCCCTACCAGAAGGCAAATAATTAAATTTGCTCAATAGACCTCTAGGATTCTTTATGACAAGATTAAGTTTGCCAAAGCATCCAGACAGTTTCTGCACTTTTGGTTAGGGGACAATCATCCTCAGCACAGAGCCCTGCTCTCCAGTCTTACCACATCCACCCCAAGTTTTCATCAAGTGCATGGCTGTAGTCACTGCCCACCTGAGACTTAGACAACTGGCTCCTTTCTGCTTCAATTAATGAGTCTCTTGTCACAGCCAAAGATTACTCGCTACAGCTCTGCCTTTCCCTAGGTATTTCTGTAAACTATGTAAAGTCAAACATTCAGCCAACTCATGCTATACATTTTATAGACTACCATCTGGAGACCACAAATTTCACTGTCAGACTTCCTTCAACAGAATACAGTCCATCAAAGTAATAATCTGATGTCTATTGAATCAAAGCACTCCAGCTTCTTTAATGGTACTCAGCATTCTAGGGTTGATGGTCTCAAATCTAGTCATTGTTATTCACTCAAATTTTTACATGCAGATACTGCAGTGGATACTCAGTGCTCTGTGGTCACGAATCTCATATCACCTATCAGCCATGATACACATCTCCCATCTGTAGAGGGCTCATCTGAATTGATGGCTGATATCTCCAACAGTTTTTATTGGAAGATCCATTGTTCTTCCCCCACCGTCAGCAACCATCACCATTAAAGAACGGTTGAAGGAAGTTGGAACCAGACAGAAGCCAATATTCTCATAAATATCCTGGAGATGAGGGTGGTTCTCTTTGCCTTGTGGGAATTCCAGGACAACTTTTCTCTGGGAGTGATTTCCATTAAACATACATAATGTCTTTCATATGATTTTTAAACAAGGTAGAAGGAAATAATCTGAACCCTTTGCAGAGAGGTCCAAGAGCCTTGCAATGGGCAACTGCTTTGTATCACCATGTGATAACAACACATATTCCAGGGAGAGCCAACTGTCTAGCAGACAGCCACAGCAGCAGAGGCATTGCTGACTCAACCACTGCCTTGTGCCGATCCAAAGAACTAATGTCTGACCACCTCATCTCTTCAAGTGAAGACCAAAAAAAATCTGCAATCCGGTACCTGGGAAGGAGCCAGTCAGGTCCCATCTCTGTGCCCTGTCCTGACTCTCCTTTGTCATATTTTTGTTAAAAAAAGAAAGAAAAAAAAAAGACGGAATTCTTTTTTTTCTTTAAAATTTTTCTTTTACATTTTAACTATAGCAAACTGCTTGTTACAATGTAGCAAGCAGTTTCTGCAGTTTATACTTTGCAAGGAGCCCTACAGCATTCAAGTTTTAATTAAAAAAATGCTTTCAACTGTAGCAAGCACTTGCTATAATTTAGACCACACAAGATGTAGTACATCACTCAGGTTTGACAACAAATGCAATACTAGCTTTTAAAACCAGTATGCATTAAGAAGAGATTGAGATCGGCTGATTACCCCCCCCCCAAAAAAAAACTTTGCTACCAAGGCAGTTGCCACTTATGTCCCACCATAGCCACACTACTGGTCAGCACATCATCCTAATGCTTCAAGATTGATCTCTCAGTCCCACAGTAGCCCAGCATCTTCAGCTACTGGGGCCATCCTTGCTGTGATCTGTTTGTGTCCTCATCCAACACCAAGTGCAGCAGCTACTTTGCCCTGATCCCTCCAGAGGGACAGTACCATCACAAGAGGCACTTTTGCCTGTCAGTGGCTTCCTGGACTTCTGCACATCTTTCCCCCTGTTTCCTGTACCTCCAGATTTTCACAAAAAGCAGTAGTAGCATGCAAAGGGACAAGTTCCCTTCATTATCCCAGAGAGTGTGGTCCTTTTTCTGTCCATTTAACATAAAGAATCCACTCAAAATGTTTACCAAAGCAAATAAAAACACTTTTCCATATGCACTAGAAGTCAGCATATAGTCCACTTTACTGTGTCTACTCCAGTTGTTTTGCAATTTCTATAAAATATATTTGAGTCTGGCTCCAGTTACTCTGTGATCAAGGTACAACTAGCATCCATTTGTAGCTTTCATAATGGTTTTTACAGCCGTTCACTTGTCTAACATAAACTATGCAAGGACCTTATGAAAGGAGCTTCCCATCTATGTCCTCCAATAAAAGGCCAAACACCTCCAAGGGACCTCCTCAATTTTGTCCTAAAAATTCTGGTAAAAGCCCCTTTTGAACCAACCTCTTCTACACATATAAAATTTCTGTCCTGGACATCTAATTTCTTGGTGGCTGTGATGTTCCCATGCTGGACCAGCAACCAAGGAGCCTGATTCCTCACCACTGACACTGGACAGAGGGACATGCAGTTGGAATACAAATGGATACACTCAATATTTCCAGATGCAGGCCTCTCTGCATCAAGCACAATTTCCCTTAAGAACACACAGGGCACATGCTCAGTCCAGGGTCTGGATCTCTCTGTCTCCCTATAGGTCCCTAGTAAGACTCCCCATTGGTACAGCTGTAGGTTTAGGTTCTCAGACAAGTATCCAAGCCAAGCCGTACAACACCCTCTGTTTAGGCCTAGTGCTTACGCTGTGAGATTTGATTTTTCACGCACACACACGCACACACACGAGCACACACACACACACACACACACACACACACACACACACCTGGAAAAGGCTGGCACACATTTACCTGCTTTGCCCCCTTCTGCCCAGAGTATAAGGTAGTTATTGCCACCACCAGACACCCACAATCAGCTGCTCTAAGGCCCTTAACAAAAGGTGTCCAATCATATTGTGTAATATTAATATTAAGACCAATGGTAGTAGTTGACCAAGAAAGCTAGGCCTTCTGGAATGGCCCACACAGTGTCACTAAATAAATATAAGCACTCTCAAATGTTAAATATTTTCTAAAAAGAACCACAATGAAACATTTAAATATATTTAATAATAAATAATAAAAGAACAAGAAAATACTAAATATATATCTACAGTAAACCACAGAGTTCAAATCACTTGAAATATTAAAAATAACACTGATGAACAGACTCATACAAATAAAGAAAAACAATCTCTAAACTAAGCTTTACTATATTCCTGACGTAATCTTGGAGAATTACTGTTCCCTAATAATTTACTTGATAGAAAAAGGTACAATGAAAAGCATGTGCAGTCTTTCTAGTCAGGTTCCCCAAAACAGAATATTCAATACTCAGATTACTCCCTGTAAAATACAATATCCAAGATGGCTTGCACAATGACTTCATTTGGTCACCTGACTCTAGGTTGTCACAGTATCCCCCTTTGAAGCTGAGACGGAAATTTAGCATAGATGGCTACAATACACATCTACTGTAAATGTTTATGGCAGTGCCTGGGGCTTCCCCTCTTTTTACTGAACTAATGAACAAAGGCTTATCCAGATCCACCATCTCCGGTCCTATTCAGCATTGCAGGGTGCCATTTTAATGGTTTTATAACTTATTGACATTTCTTTTATTTTTCTTAAAGTAAGCTAGCTAGTTAACCTCTGCTGTCCCAGTATCCTCTATTAAAACATGTACATTGAATTCACCTACAGTAATACGTGTACATTTCTTTTAAATCCAGTAGGGTGCACTGTTGATATATTTTAACGCAAGCAAACCTCACAAATATATTTTCAGCACAAGCATCTGTACAAATCAGTTTGATATACAAATGACCTATAATTATTTACAAAATTCCAGCTAGCTGTGCTGGCAGAAATCATACATCCACTGCCCTACTTCTGTCATGGCTGGCAGTACCTCCTATCATCACACTTCTCCCCCTTTGAAGACTCAAGCTAGTTTTTCAAGTGACCCTTGAGAAATGTGCCTATCTGGGAATATGTTACCCCTTTCCGTCCTGTGAGTCTATCTGCATTGGCATTGCTGACACCACTGTAAAATTTGATATGAAGGTAGTTTACCGTAGATAGCTGGAAACACTGTATGCCATGAGACTGAGAAATGAAAGTCTTAATTACCCAAGCTCTTGCTTCAATAGGTGTCAGTCTCTCCCTTATGAACCAAGTCTTGTGCACTGTTCAGCATGAATTCTCCAAACACTGTAGTGCATTAATAAGGTTTTATTAGATGTTCACAATATCTGAAATACTGTCTCCATAATTCAAGTTGCTGTACATCATTCTGATTGTCCTGAACAACGTAAACTGACATAGTCTTCAGATGACCTGTTGTCTGTACTCATGCTCTAGACATCTCTGAAGTAACAGGTCAAATAAACTTACTAACCTTAACTGCCTGCTATCCTGAACACAGCATATTATATTATCTTTTTCAGTAATTTTCCTCTATTGACTATATCCCCCCCATAACCTTGAACCTCAGGCTATCTCTTTTTTTAGCTTAACTTATCTCTTGATTCTTTCCTTGAGAAAAGTACATAACAAGAACTCTTTGCAATCTTCCCTTGACAAACTGTTATTTCAGCAAGGTCAACATTCAGTGGAAGATTCTTTGTTTTTGCTTTCTAAAATGTATGCATATATGAAACACCATTTCCTAGCCTATTTTATTCTTTAGCCTGTCTGTCTGTAAAATAAAAAACCCTGATCTAACACACACTATGGTGTTGTACTGTCATGTTATATGTCTGCAGTCCTAAGCTCCACCTTAATAACTTGGCATTTTGCTTGCTGATTGTATGTAGCTGTGTTAAGGGATTGTGGTCTGTAACTACAGTGAATTTCCTTCCATACAGATAAGGCAGACGTTCCTGCAGTGTCCATACTATGGCTAGACTCCCTTTCTACAGCTGCATAACATTCTTGCCTGAGTTGGAGTCTGTGGCTTAGACATACTACTGTGTGCTCCTCTTCATCTGAGGAAACCTGGCCAAATACAGCCCCCACCCCATGGTTTGAAGCATCCACCTGCACAACAAATTCTCTGCTGTAATCTGGACTGGCTAACACAGGGGGTCTTTCCAAAGCTCCTATAAGCTTCTGGACTGCCTTCTCACATGCTGTGGTCCACACTACTTTATCTGTCCTGTTTTTCTTGTCAGGTCTGTGAGGGGAGCAGCTATTGTACTATAATTGTGGACACACTTTGTATAGTGCCCCCTGTCCCTAAGAATGCCCTCATCTGCTTTTTGGTAACAGGGCCAGGCCATGCCTGAATGGCTTCCATTTTGGCAGGTTATGTCCAGATCTTACCACTCCCCACCCTATGTCCCAGGTAGGAGACCTCTGTCATATCCACCTGACACTTTGGGCTTAATGGTCAACCCTTCCCTTTGCAGTCTGCCCAGCACCTCCCTGACATGCTGAAGCTGCTCTTACCAAGAACAGCTGTAGATGGCAATATCATCCAGGTAAGCAAGGGCATAATCTCCTGCTCCTGCTAGGATATGATCTACCAGCCTCTGGAGCACTTTACATCCCAAAGGGCATGTTCGTGAACTCATACAAGCTGAAAGGACTCACAAAGGCTGACCTCTCGCTAGCATTGGGAGTCAAGGGCACCTGCCAGTAGCCCTTGGTCAGATCAATTATGGTCAGATACTTAGCCCACCCAGCTTCTCTAAGGCTTAATTTGTCCTAGGCATGGGATAGGCATTGGACTCTGTGTGACTATTTAGTCTTCTGTAGTCCACACAGAACCATGTGCTGCCATCCTTGTTTGGTGTCAGCACCATTGGGGAGGCCCAGGGACTGATGGACTCCTAGATTACACCCAGTTTCAACATCTCCTGTATCTCCTCCCTCAGAGTCTGTCTGGCTCACTCAGGCACACTGTAAGGGGCCTGCTTGATAGGTCTTTGGGGTCCTGTATCCACATGGAGCTACACCAGGTGGGTGCACCCTGGTTTCCCAGTGAACATGTCCCCAAACCCTTGTAACACTGCTCAGATTTCTCAAACATGGTTAGGGGATAGCCACTGGGACATTGCTACCCCTTCCATTGGCATGTCAGTCCCAGTCTTTCTTAAGAGATCAGTCACCAGATCCCCCTCAGACTCCTCCTGCCATCCACTGCAACTACTCAATGGCCTCCCTATCATCGTAAGACTTTGGCATGTTAACATGGTACAATTTTTGCCCCTGCCTCCTGCCTAGTAGTTCTACCATGTAGTTAACATCACTGACCTTCCTTACCACTTTGAAGGGTCCCTCCCAAGCTGCCTGTATCTGATTGTGTCTGATAGAAATGAGCACCATAACCTGCTGTCCCACAGCATACTCTCTGGCTCAAGCATTTCTGTCATACCAGACCTTTTTCTGCTGTTGGGCTCCTGCCAAGTTCTCCTGGTCCAAGCCCATGAGCTCCCTAAGTCTTGTCCTGAGGTTTATGCCATATGCTACAAAAAAACTCCATGTGGGATTCACACTCACCCTCCCACTCATCACAAATCAAATCTAGAGGTCCCCTCACCCTAATGCCCATACAGCAATTCAACGGGTAAAAAACCTGTGGATTCTTGGGGTAACTCTGTGTAAGCCAACAACATATGAGGCAAATATTTGTCTCACTGTCTCTTAAACTGGTCTGCAAATGCCCATAGCATAGTCTTTAGTGTAGAGTTTAACCTCTCCATAAGACCATTAGTCTGGAGATGGTAGGGGGTTGCCTTTAGATACTTCACCCCACAGCACTCCCACAGACAAAACACCAGGTCTGACATGAAATTGGCACCTCTGTCAGTCAGTATTTCTTTTGGTTAACCTACCATGCTGCAAATCTCTAGCGAAGCATTTGCCAACTTGTCTGCCTTGATGGAGGTTAGCGCCACTGCCTCATGGTATCTAGTAGTATAATCTAATACCACTAGGATATACTTTTGCCCTGTGGACTTGGGGTACTCAGAGACCCCACAATATCCATAGCTACCCTCTGAAATGGCTCCTCAATCACAGGCAAATGCATCAATGGAGCTTTGACCTTCTCTCTTGCCTTGCTATGTTTTGGCACTGCTCACAGATCCTGCAGTACCTGGTTACATCCTTGGCAATCCCAGGCCAATAAAAGTTATGTGTAATATGTCTCTTGGTACCCTTTATGCCCATATGACCTGCAAAAGGAATGTTATGGGCTGTGGCTGGAAATGTCAGATGACAATCTCTAGTCACTACCAACTGCTGTATTACCTCACCCTCTAGTCCTCCCTCAAGGGTCCACTCTCTATACAGTAACCCTTTGTTCCAGTATTTGAACTCCCCTTTTCCTTGAAAATCAGGCACCTTCCAAGCTACCTTCCTCAAGCCTTGTAATGTAGGGTGTGAGAGTTGAGCCTGTCTCAACTCTCTCTCTCTTTGTAACTTTTTGTAGCTCCCTTTCCACAGGAAGTCCTGTATCTTCTAACAGCAGTGCCTCACTGTCAGCCTGGGTACTACCACTTACCTCTGCTCTTGCAGTCACCCCGTCCAAGGGAACATCACTACATACCTGCAGCCATGACTCATCTTCAGGCTTAGTGCTACAGGGTAGCTCCCTCCCTGAATTCACCACATCATCAGTCCTGGTTTCCTGGATGCAGTCTGTCTGGGTCTCCCCCAGGCTACCAGACCCACATGCCTGTCTCCAAGCATGTCGCAGCATGCACATTAGATATTGCATAATCAAAATCATTCACTATCAAAACATCTGCAGGGATGTCCTCAAACACATCTACCTGCTTGCTTCCTTTCCCACCCTCCCAGTCAAGGTGAACCCTGGCGAAAGGCATTTGGAATGGGATCCCTCCTAAAGCAATGACTCGGTACTTCTCCTCTTTAACCACTACAGGCTTCACAATGGATATATCAGAGGCTATGTCTGTCTTGACAGCGTCCTGTTTTCCATCCGCCAAGATAGGATAGAAATTCTGGTGGTAGTTTGATACCCCTATTGCCTCCAGACAACTTACCGCTGGCATTCTGTTATACCCACTTGCTGGCTCCCCCACCTTTTGTTCCCCACCTTGCCTCCATGGACATTTATATGTTACTTTACCCCACTGCTTACAGTTAAAACATTTAACCCTTGATACTGGCTATGTACCTGAACTCATGGCTTCCCCTGTTACTGGCAGACTCTGTAGGGGCAGTTTAGGCTGCCCACCATGGGTTCCCTTATATCTATGTGCAGCACTGGGTATCCCTTTCCTGTGCAGTGATGCCCTGCTTGCTAAGTAGAGATCCCCTTTTTTCCCCAGCTCATTTCCAGATCTGCTTTCCCTGTCTGCCAACCATATTCTCATGTCCTCAGGCAAAGTGCCAAGGGCTTGTTCCCTCACCAAAAGGTCTGCCAGCCCTTGAAAAGTGGTGACTTGATACCAACTTACCCACCTATGAAAATAAGTGCTTAACTCGGCAATAT
Source organism: Protopterus annectens (assembly GCF_019279795.1). NCBI lineage: Eukaryota > Metazoa > Chordata > Ceratodontiformes > Protopteridae > Protopterus > Protopterus annectens. The sequence goes on from NC_056739.1 coordinate 1,332,236,149, forward strand.
AATCACACACACTTTCATGTGCCTTGCGTCTATGCTTATGAAACTTTTTTTCTGTAAGCTTCAGGTGTTAATTTAAAACATTCCAATAAACATTTTTAACTGTATCATAGTTTAAGCAATCAGTATCAGACAATTTAGAAACAGCAGTGCATAGGTTCATAGGTGTTTACTAGGCTAACAACCACAAGGGCCTTTTTAAGCCTAGCCATGCATCCCAAATATCTGATAAATTCTGAAACCCTTGATAATTGTAAGCATGGGCCTGGGAGCTGAACCATTTACAGGTTATCTGTGTCCATTACAGACATAGGTGCCAAGCCAGGGATGAATTTCCAGTTTCCCATCCAATTGTTTAACTTGCACTTGAATTGGGTTAGGGAGGGCTCTGCTTTACCATGGAGTAAGGTGGGTCAAGAACCATATCCATAGTCCTTGGTCAACATAGGATCGTAGAAAGTTACTAGACTAATGGCCCTAGGGCCCCTATAAGCCTAGATAAGTTCTACCCTTATTTCCATGATCAGTTGTTAATGGCTGTGTCCAAAAGGGACACAGGTGGAACCCCCCGGGATGAATTTATGGTTAACCATCCAATCATCCAGAGAAGAGGGACAATGCGGTTATGAATTTGACATGAAGTAAGAGTCTGTTCCAAAGGTGTGATAGCCTTTGGGAGACAAATATGTCCCTCTATCAGGTTCTACTAATATCACATACTAGGTTAAGGTCTTTAGAGCGAGTAACCTGTGTACCATTTGACTTGTGGGTATGCAACATTTCCAATAAAGCAGGGTCAGAAATCACCTTATATGCAAGGCAGAGATCACCTTTGAGTAGTCCGTATGAAACAGAATAAAGTGACAGTGATTTTAGACAATCCACATAGGACAGATGTTGAAGACCTTGAATTTTCCCTGTGGGGAACTTTTGTGGTGTCTCCAAGTGCTGCAGGTGCTTGGAAAGGTACATACCAAAAGGGACATTGTACTCAATTATTGGCTTGCTGAGGAAAGAATACAGGGAGGATATAACTTCTTTTTTCCTGGAGGCAATACTTACTTATGAGATGAGCAATATAGAATGCCTTTCTTACCAGTGTGGTGACATGGAAATCAAAGGTAAGATTGCTGTCAACCTGTGTGCCCAAGTTTCTCACAACTAAGCCAGTACTTAGGGTCTTGCTATTGATGTGGTAGTTAGCAAGAACATCTCTCTTACTGAAAGAGATGATAATGCATTTTTTGCACTGAGTTTAAGGCCTTGACTTTGGCATCAATCATTTGTTTGTATAAGATCATCTTGTGGAATGTTGACATCGTTTGGAGATTCTATGACCACTCCCAATTTGCAGTCATCAGCAAACTTTGTTGGCCACAGACCTTTAGTTTTTGCTTCTACTTTGGAGAAATAGATTCCAAACAGTAGAGGTCCCAGGACTGATCCCTGTGGAACACCACTGGTTACAGGTCTGCTGTTGGAGGTAGATTCCCCTATTTTGACTATATGTGTTCTATCAGTGAGCCAGTTAGTGACCCATCTAATGATATAATGGTTAATACTTAGCTGGGTGAGTTTGTCAAGGATGCCTGAGTGGGGGATAGTGGCAAAAGCCTTGGCTAAGTCTAGATAGGCTGTATACTCAGACTTCCCCTAATCCAAGTCCTTGGTGACTGTCTCAAAGAAGCCCACCAGGTTTAACAGGCATGATCTCCCTCTGATAAATCCAAACTAAGTAAGGTCAAGTGTTTGGAAATTACCTATATCTTTGTTGATAATGTCCATGATGATTCACTCCATGGCCTTGCAGATAAGGCTAGTCAGGCTGATAGGCCTATAGTTCCCAGGGTCATTGGACATACCACCTTTGTGCAAGGGAATAATGATGGCTGTTTTCCATTCAGCTGAGATGAAGCCAGTGCTTAGAAAATGACTGAAAAGTGTACCCTATGGTGTTGTTAATTCTTGTTGGAGCCCATGTAGGATGCAGTCTGGGATGTTATCAGATCCCATAAATGCATTTTTGGCTTTAGAGAGGGTGTTTACAGCCTGGTCTTTAGAAATACAAGTTAGAGGACAGGTTGTAGGGATGTCATGGGGTACATGTGGGTGGTGAAGACAGGGGAATGAAATTTTCATAAAACCTATTGGCCAACAGGTTAGCTATGTCCACAGTCTCAGTATATGTGGTTTCATTAACTACCAGCTCAACACAAATCTGGTCTTTCCTTTTAGGTTACAGATGTAACTAAAGAATGCCTTATGGTTGTCCTTAGTTGTGGAAGCTAATTTGGATTCATAGTTTGTTTTGGAGGACTTCACAAGAGTCTTATTTGCTTGTTTAAGCTGAGGAGGGAGTGTTTCCAGTTTAGGGCTCATTATCTTTTACTCTTAGACAGCAATTTCTTCCTGTTGCTATAAAGTCTATTAATGGCAGTTGTTCACCAGGCAGTTTTCTCTTCCTTGATGAGCTTGTTTTGGTCCTATCAGGTACGGGTGAGTCAATGCAGTTATACAGATGTTTGTATAAAGCATTGGTGTAGAACTCAGCATAGTTGCCAATTCCATCTGGGGGGTGTAGTGAATCTATTTATACCATTCTGTAAGAGATTATAATCTGCTTTGGGGAAGTTTTTTAGTTTAATTGCTGCTGGGGGGTCAGGTGTAATAGTTACTTCGAATGAAACTGATTTGTGGTCAGATCTCACCAGGGAAGACCTCATTGGGGGGGGGGTGCTACAATGGTCTCCCATATTGCTAAGTACCATATCCAGGTTGTTGGCTCCCTTTGTGGTGTCAACAAGCTGGTCCAGGGCATTGGAATTAATGAAGTCCAGAAATCTTTGAGGAAGTGAGTTTGAGCGCAAGTAATTTACCCAATGGATGGTTAGTTAAAGTCACCCCAAACCATAGTGTTTAGATGTATCTTGATCGATTCAAGTAGATTCAAATAGGCAGAGTGGATGTCCTGATTCATGGAAGGGGTCCTGTAGCTGGTAGTGACTTGAATAGGTGTCCTACCAACAGTTACTTGCACCTGAAGTATCTCCAGGGAATCATATTGTTTAGCCATTCTGGAGGTGTATTTATCTTTAATGAATATTGATACACTGTCTCCTTTAGTTTTCATGCCTTCACTATGTGGTCTGAAAGTGTGGATGGAGGTATGACCCAGTATGGCTGGGGTGCTTTCCACAGCCTTGAACCAGGTCTCCATGGCTGCACAAATGTCTGCGTCTTCCAAGGTGAGGACTGCTTCCAGTGAATGCAGTTTCATGTTAAGACTCCATGCATTTAGCACTATAACCTTCAGGTTCTATTTAGATGGAGTTTTTACATTCAGAATTTTGTCCTTGAGGCACTGCCTATAAAAGGCACTATGAGGGTGGCAAGAGCCTTAGCCAGTTGCCAAAATTCCAGGGGTGACAGATAAAGACCATCTCTGGCAAAGCATCGAGGTCTATTGCTCATGTCTTCCCAGGCTGACAGATACTGGATCCCCTTAGACTGACACCAGAAACTAAGCCAATTGTTGAAGTCAATCATTTTCTGTTTGCAGTGAGACATCATCCTAGGTGAAGGTAAAATGCTGCTTAAGGCTAGGAACATACCTGCCTGAGACATATAATCCGAGAGCTCAGTCATGTCTCTCTTCATATAGTCCAGAGAGGTACATCTCAAGTCGTTCACACCAACATGGACTATAACGGAGACATAGTGCATGTTGTTGAGAGACTTGAGTGCATGTGTGATATGGTAGATCCTAGCACCTGACAGAGAGCTGACCATGACCTTTTCCTTATCCAGCCTGGTGAGGGGGACATCTGTGTGTCTCATGGTGGAACCACCTATGAGTAATATGTTTCATGTTGTGTTTTGCCTTAAGGGCTTGACAAGTGAGACATTGGTGCATAAGCTATTATGTGTATTGTCTTCTGCAGAGGAAGTATTATGTGTAGTGTGCCTGTGTTTGGAAGGTCTCTGGTGTTTAAGTATGTTTCTGGTGAGGACCTCTGCATATGTAGGTGTGTGTGATATGTGTTTGGGTGAAGTAGGAAATGAGGTATGCATATTGTCATATGTACTGACTGGTGTGTGAGACAGCATGGATTAATATAGTTGCATCTCTTACATGTTGAGTTTGTGTGGACTAGGAGTAGAGGCAGTTGTTGCACTGCCTCAGGATGCCCATGTTTACCAAGCTGGCTGGAGAAACTGTGGGAAATTGTCCTTCCATAGTGTTAGGTAAATTTATATGGTCAGGAAAAGAGATCACACTTAGGAATGGCTAGTGGGTGAAAGGTGTGTTGATACTTCCAATGCTAGGCTAAGTGTTCCACCTGACAGTAGAGCAGGATCACAAAAAAACTCTGGAGGACCGCAAGCAAAGTGCTAAGGAAAAATTTAACAAGCAAAATGTTTGCATCTATAGCCAACAATGGTAACTACTGCAACACAGCAGTGCACGATGGTGCACTACATGCAGACAAACACAAATGTGAGGCTTAAATAAAGCAAGAAATAACCCTTTTAACTCAAACTAGCAAATACGGCTGCTCTCTCTGAGCTCTAGCCCAATCACCCTGAATTAGATGGGACCCAGACAGTACTTTCCTCCCACAAGGGTGCAGAAGAGCCTTCACCAAGAAGGATGGCTTGAATTTGATGGTCAGAAGTTACAAAACAGACCCAGAAAGAGCAAACCTGGAACTGGGCTATGTTACAGCTAAACAAGTACAGTATACAGTAAAATGTGGCAAAAAGTTCAGACAATTCAAACCGACAGTAGAATGCAAATACAAATTAAAGTGCAATATAAAAACAAAAACAGATACTTATAGTTGGAAGCAACTGATGCCTTAGATCTTTCAGTGTCTCAGTGAAGAGTTGGTTTTAATGCTCAAGTGATGCCAAACATTCTAGATTCAACAAATCTGAATCTGGCCTATGTATAAAATGCAGAAGTACTAAAAATTCAAAGTGCATGAAATCACAGTCACAACAGCAAAAAACAATTTTAATACAATTTTAATAAAGCAGCAATTCACCAGCAATTCCCAACTTAGAATAGTGTAGGCTGCACTCTCCCACCACAAGAGTCTAGACCATAAACCTGCCTAATGTAAAACAACTAGTTTTGAAGCCCAAGTGCTTAAATCAGAAGTAAGACACTTCAGAATAATAGACACAAGAATCTTCAACCAGCAATTTCCAGCTTAGAAGGGTGTAGGCTATTCTCTCCATCCACAAACAAGAGTTTAAAGTACAAATCATCCTAATGTAAAGTAACTGGTTTGGAACCCAAGTGCTTAAACCAGAATACAGGCACTTAGAATAACAGGCACAATAAGCCTTCACCAGCAATTCCCAGCTTAGAAGGGTGTAGGCCACATTCTCCTGCCACAAAAGTCTAGACCTCAACTTTCCTAACGTAAAATAACTGGCTTGGAGCCCAAGTGCTTAAACCAGAACTAAGACACTTAGAACAACAGGCATAATAAGCTTGTGTTTGGAACCCAAGTTCTTAAACCGGAACTAAGACACTTTCAGAATAACAGACACAATGAGCCTTTAACCAGCAATTCTCAGCTTAGAAGGTATGAGCTATCCTCTCCTGCCACAGGAGTTTAGGCCACAAATCTTCATAATGTAAGCCACCTGGTTTGGAGCCCACATATGTAAACCAGAATAAATGCACAATAAGCCTTCACCCAGCAATTTCCAGATCAGAAGGGCAGAGACTATCCTCTCCTACCACAAGAGTGTAGACCACAAACCTTCTTAATGTAAAATAACTGCCCTGAAGCCCAAGTCCTTAAACCAAAACAAAGAGGCTTAGAAAAACAATTACAATTTAATCAGACTACTCTACTAACAAGCAGTAATAAATGCAGCAGAATAAATGCAATTAAACACTATTAAGAAAAAGCAGTATAAGCAAAATAAAGTAATAAAGTAGGAAGAGACACAAATACAGTAAAAGAAACCTAATAAAGTGCATTTTTTTATAAGTAGTAAGGAAGGAAACAGAATATAATTCAAGGTTAAGAAACTAAGGGAATGGGCCTTCCCAAATTATCTCACTTTACTCAGTAGAATAAGCGTGTGCGATACGACTGAGTGAGTGTCCAATATAAAATTTATAGTAGAGGTGGGGAACTCAAAAGTGACCAAATTTTAAGAATACAACAAAAGTTGGGCATGTGGGGAAGAAAAATAAAATGGAGACATATATCAGAACAGAAGCAAGGCAATCAACAAGTTAAGAGCAGTACAGTAACAAGCAAACAATGCAGGCAGAAAAAAAGAGTGATAAATAAATGCAGCACAGAGTTATTAAATATCACTGAAACAATTAGAGCAAATGCAAAAATATATACTTATATCAGCTTGGTATCTCCAGATGGTTTAGAAGTAAGCCAAATCTTGTAGCCACAGGTGCAAGGAAGGTCTGAGCAGAATTTGTAATTTTTATACCAGCAAAATGAGAAACTTTGCTAAAGTTAAACCCAGAGGCCAATCAGATAAAAATACAAAAACCTATTGACCAGTAGTAAATAAAATGGAGACCAGATAGGACAGAAGCAAGGCAATCAACAAGCTAAGCACAGTACAGTAACAAGCAAACAATGCAGACAGAAAAAAATGATAATGAATAAATGCAGCAGAGAGTTATTAGATATCACAGAAACAGAGCAAATACAAAAATATACTTCTACCAGCTTGTTATTTCCAGATCATTTAGAAGCAAGCCAAATCTTATAGCCACATGCACAAGGAAGCTCTGAGCAGAATTTGTAATTCTTTTATACAAGCAAAATGAAGGACTTTGCTAAGGTTAAACCCAGAGTCCAATCAGAAAGAAACACAAAAGCTATTGACTAGTAGTAAATAAAATGGAGACAGATATCAGAGCAAAAGCAAGGGAATCAACAAGCTAACAGCAGTACAGTAGCAAGCAAACAGTGCAGGCAGAAAAACAGTGATAATAAATAAATGCCACTCAGAGTTATTAAATGCCACTGAAACAGTTACAGCAAATGCAAAAAAAAGTATACTTACATCATCTTGGTATTTCCAGATGGTTTAGAAGCAAGCCAAATCTTGCAGTCACATACTGTTTGCATACCCTTTCAAATATATGAATAAAACTAACCAAATGATCACTCTCTGTAAATTGTGGAAGAAATGTACTGACCATTATTACTTCTGGGGTTTGGTTATTCCCTTCCCCATTACTTCCATGACCCTGGAAAAGAGTCAGCATCTTCCTCTCATGTTGATGCTGTGTCTCCTTTTCTTTGGCCTCCAAATGCCACAGTGTCTCATTTTCTTTGGCCTCCAAATGCAGCAGTCTCTCTGATGATTCTAGTTCCAAACATTTGGCCTCCAGTTCAAGTCTCTTTAACTCCAGATGGATTTTAAGTCCTCTGAGGAAAAGTTGAACTGTCCTGTTTCTGAGAGCTGTACATCCCCAAAACCAACTGGTTGTCTTCCTGGTTGCATGTCTGTGCTACAGCTGCAATTAAGGCTGCAGTCATTTCTCGCTTAGTCAGATTGGCATGCAGCAGTCCTTTGTCTTGGCACATCTCAGCCAAATGGTTCCTTATCAGCTTGCCATAATCCTCTGCCGACATCCTTGCCTGCTCTTCCTGACTAACTAAGCTAACAAAAAAGTAAGTAAATAAAACTATTGTGATACAAAACTCTGAATGTCTACTTTGTGGCTGTTTGAGAGTACATATTTTTAGTAACAACTGCTTAAAGGCTACAGGAGTTCAATTAATATCCTACCACTGCTCTCCAATATGTGACATCTGTATCCTGGGTCAGTAAACAAAGAACCTGAATCCTTACCACTGATACTGGAGAGGGGAGTGCACTTGGAATACAAATGGATACACTCAGTATTTCCAGAAGCAGACCTTTCTGCATCAAGCACAATTTCCCTTAAGAGCACACAGGGCATACACTCAGTGTGGGGTCTAGATCTCTCTATCTGTCTCACTCCAGGTCTCCAATAAGACTCCCCACTGGTACAGCTGTAAGATTAAGTCCTCAGCTGAGTGTCCAAGCCAAGCTCTCCAGGACCTTCTCTGTAAGCCCAACACTTGGTGTCCCTGCTCCATGTAGCTGATACACACACACTGTGAGATTAGATATTTTACACACAAAGACACCTGTGAAAGGCTGGCATAGATTTACCTGCCTTTTCCCCTTCTGCCAAGAGTATGAGGTAGTTATCACCACCACCAGACACTCCACAATCAGCTACTCTAAGGCCCTTAACAAAAGGTGTGCAATTATACTGTGTAATAGTAATACTAATACAAATGGTAGTAGTTGATCAAGACAGCTAGGCCTTCTGGAGCAGCCCACACTGTGTCACCAAATAAGTATAGGCACTCTCAAAGGTTAAATATTTTCTAAAAAGGGCCAGCCACAAAGAAAAGTTTAAATATATTTAATAATAAATAATAAAAGAACAAGAAAATACTAAATATATATCTACAGTAAACCACAGAGTTCAAATCACAGGAAATATTGAAAATAGCATTGATGGACAGACTCATACAAATAAAGAAAAGCAATTTCTAAAGTAAGCTTTACTATATTCCTGACTGAATCTAGGAGAATTACTATTTCCTAATAACTCACTTGATAGAGCAAGGCACAGTGAAATATGTGAGCAGTCTTTCTAGTCAGGTTCCTCAAAACAGAATACTCAACACTCAGAGAATGCTCCCTGTAAAATATAATATCCAAGATGGCTTTCAGAATGACCTCATCTGGTCATCTGACTCCAGGTTCTCACAATATCGCCCCTTGAAGCTGAGCCAGGAATTTAGCATAGATGGCTACAATACAATCTAAATGCTTATGGCAGTGCCTGGGGCTTCCCCTCTTTTTACTGAGCTAATGAACAAAGGCTTCTTCAAGAACCACCATCTCCTATCCTATTCAGCACTGTGGGGTGACATTTTAATGGTTTAACAGTTCATTCACATTTCCCTTATTTTTCATAAAGTAAGGTAGTTGGTTAACCTCTGCTGTCCCAGTACCCCCTATTAAAACATATACATTTAATTCAGTTACAATAATACATGTACATTTATTTTCATTCCAGCAGAGTGCACTGTTGATACATTTTAAAACAAGCATCTGTGCAAATCAGTTTGATATACAAATGACATGTAATTATTTACAAAACTACTGCTACCTGTGCTGGCACAATTCATACATCCACTGCCCTACTTCTGGTTTGGCTGGCAGTAACTCCTATAGTCACAGTAGCCATTACATCTGTCAGAAGAATTTCAGAAATGAAAGCTTTATCTTCTTCCCCTCCATACTTCTATTTTCATAAAGATAGAGTTTCTCTTCAAACTGACATTTCCTTTGCTCCCAAAAATTGCTTCAGAGTCAACTATAAACCAGTTAATCCATTTATTGTATTATTCCCTAATCACTCTAGCAAATTAGAGTACATTCTGCACAATGTATACATGCATAGACAACTCAGATTTTAACTAGATTTTAGTCAGCAACTCAATCTGTGGTTAGGTAGTGCACATGGAAATTATGGGAGGAAAAATCTTTCTGCCAGAAATCGAGGTAAGGAGCACTTGCAAGGCTGGATTGGCTCCAACTAGTGGCTCAGTATCCATTAGCTGTATCAGATGGACTAGGATGAAAAGGATCCCTCATTAGGGTAAATACATAATTTCCATTTTTCTGTTATTAATAACCTAAGATTGATAGTGTATCTTAGACAATTATTAATGTAGGGTCAGAAATAACTTTAACTCTGTTCTGACTAACCAGAATATTTCACAAACAGATGACAAAATACAAATTAGTTTTCTGACAAAATGTAATACTCATATATAAATTCAAATCATCAGATTGTCTGAAAGCATTAGCCAGTCCTGGGAATGCATCCATCAATCTGAAGAGCTATACTAGAAGAGAGCTTGTTTTGTGATGCATCCCTCTGGGGTTGAAATAGTAACAAATGCAAAAGTATGCAAAGAACATAAGGCATGGTGAATAAAGATATGACAATCAAATGTATGGATGTGACTGACACCAGCTAATAATTCATCATTTATTTAATTTATTTATTTTATTTTATTTTATTTTATTTTATTTTACATTTGTTGACCGGGCTAGTCTAACTGGATACATGCCCATTTTCAGTAGAGGTCCGGGGAGAAAAGCTCCAAGCATCTGCAGTGAGTAAACAATACAATATATTAGCTACATAGTACATTAGCTAGATAGGTCAGAACAAATGTTTATAGAGTAAGTTAGTAGCAAGATTAAATAGAGAGAACCAAAAACATGAAGTTTTTTTTTTTTTTTTTTTTTTTTAGTACTACAGATAGGTGAGATAAAACAGAAGAGTAGAAAGTTATAGAGAGAGCAGGATGTGAAAGAGATATCAGTCTGGGTTGGAGCAGGGACATAGCCAGTGAGTTGTAAGATATTCTTTCAGATGCTTTTTAAACAGAATAGTGGAAGCAAGGGGGGAAAGTTCAGTAGGAAGCTGGTTCCAGATTTTCCCTACTGTGTTGGTGAAAAGTGAGTCTCCTGCTTTGTTATTTGATTTAATAGTGGAAACTAGAACCTTATTGGATGAGCGTAGCATAGCAAGATTTTTGTAGGGTGAAATCAGGTTAGTGAGGATAGGGGTAAAGGACTTTTTGGGTGATAACAATTTGTTGATAAAGTAGTTGGTTCTGCAGTTCTAGCCATCCTAGTTGTTTTAGGTTAAGACAGTGGTGAGTTCTAAACGTGGTGCCAGTGGCAAATCTGGCTATGTTATTGTAACTGTTGGAAAGTTTGGTGAGGTTGTTTTTTGATAGATTGGTATATATTGCCGAAGCATAGAACAGGGTAGACATAAGGTGGGTCTGGGCAATAGTTATTCTGGCTGAAGGGGAAAGAAAAGGTTTGATTCTGTAAAGAGTGCCTAGTTTTTTGTTGACTGACTTTACAGTAGAGTTAATGTGATAATCAAAAGTAAGGTTATTATCAATTGTTACTCCTAGATGACGGGTTGAAGTATCTGGGGCTATGTTGGTTGCATTGTTGGAGGTTAATGTGAAGTGCAGTTGATGTGATTTATGAGTTGGAGCAAAGAGTAATAACTTTGTTTTTTTGGGGTTCAGGAGGAGGCAGTGTTGCATGAACCAATTTTCAACACTGCTAGATACTGTTTGGGTGAGAGACTGCAGAGAGGTTATGGACTTAGCTGAACAAATTAAAGTGGAGTCATCTGCATATTGTATGCAGGTGGCCTGAGGAATATTGGTATGTAGGTCATTGATAAACAATGAGAAGAGTAGAGGTCCTAAAATAGAGCCTTGGGGTACTCCAGTGTTCACAGGAAGGGATTTTGAAAGATTATTATCCCACAATACTGCTTGTTGTCTGTTTTCCAGATATGATTTAAACCAATTTAATGCTTGTAGGTCAAGAGATTGGGCTTTTAGAATGTCTATAAGGATATTATGGTTGACCATATCAAAGGCTTTTGAAAGGTCAATAAATAATGCAGAGGAAAAAGTGTTATTGTTACAATTTTTGTTTATGGAGTCAGAAAAGGACAGAAGGGCAGTTGTTGTGCTATGGAAAGGCCTAAAGCCATGTTGGCAGTTGGCAAGTAGATTATTTTGGAGAAGGTGGTTAAATAGTTGTCTGTGTATGCACTTTTCCATTATCTTAGCAATTGGAGACAGTAAGGCGATAGGCCGAAAGTTGGACAGTTCAGTAGATGACCCGCCCTTATGTAGAGGGATGATGTGGGATACTTTCCAAATGGAGGGGATTTTGCTTTCTAAAATTGTTCTATTTATAAGGATGGAGATGGGATAGGCAATAGCTTTTGCTGCTATTTGCAGGTATTCAGCTGGAAGACAGTCAGCAGAAGGGGTGCATGGTTTTAGTTTTTGAAGGAATTTGCAAATGTATGATATAGGTATCAGTTGTATTTGAAAGGTAGGAGATGGAGTCTTTGTGGTATTTAATGGGGATGTGGTAATAGGTGGTAAAGTATTGGCTAGGGTTTAAATGGCTTCAGTAAAGTAGTTATTAAAGGCATCAGGAATTTGGTTGGAGTTATTTTGGTTGAAACCTGTTGGGGCAGGAGTTTTAGAGTGCCCTGGCTGAAGAAGTCTGTTTATGCCTGACCAGAATTTTTGTGGATTTTGCTGATGAGTTTGTTGGAGGTGAAGGTAATAGTGTTTTTTGTCTCTGAGAATATCTTTCTTGGTTGCATTTCTTACCTGTTTATAGTAAAGGTGATCTGATGGACATTTAGAGACTCTCCATTTGGCCCAAATTTTATTTCTGAATAGGATCTTTTGCCTAGTTTCTTTAGTGAGCCAGGGGGCAATTTTGGTCCTTATTCGGGAAGAACGATAGGGGGCATGGTAATCTAGGATCTGAAGGAATCTAGTGTTAAAGTAGGTCACTGCATCATCAAGTGGAAGATGAGACATAGGTGACCAGTGACATGCTTTCAGTTCATTTTGCAAGCTCTCTTGGTTAAAAATTTTTTTGGAACGTGAGGTTTTAAAATTATTAGTAGTAGGGCTATGGATTCTTTGTTTAATAATATAGGTTAGCATGTGGTCACTAATATCGTCAGGAAGGGTTCCTGGTTTATAAGTATCACGGTGGCTGTTTATAAGTATCCAGTCTAGAGTGGTTTCCTTGCTGCTTGGCTTATGGATTCTAGTAGGAGTGGTTATAATTTGTGAGAATCCGTAAAGATTTATATGATTGGGAGGATTAAGGGAACTGCAGGTAGCCCAGTCTATATTAAAATCACCTAATACAATGGTTTCCTGAGGTAGGTGGGTAGAGAGGTAACTAAGTAAGTAATACATTAAAGCTTCTCAGTGAAATATGAGAGAAACAAATTAACACATTGGCAAGTCAGAACAATGCAGTTATCATGCTCTGAGTGTTATCAGAGAAGGTCACTGAAACAGTTTGTTTACTCATGTTTGTATACATTCTAATTTCCCAGATTTCCTCTAAGTAGTGTATTTCTTCCCTGTAAGAAACCAAGGCAGGTCTCAAACTAAGCATGTTCTGAGCTAAATATTTTTCAAAATAAGCAGGAAAACCAAAATGGATGAAATTATTCAGATTACTGACAACATAATTCCAAAAAGGAAAAAAAATGAGCCCTCATACTTTGGACATCCAGTGCAAGAGACCCATCCTACTGTAGCAGACATGCCATTTTTATTGTCATTGAAAAGAAGTGATATAAATCCAACCCCAAGGGTTCCACAGCAGCCTCCAACAAAATCAGTGTTCTAGGGTATACAGTGCAGGCACCTTTGTTGGTACCTTTGTCAGTATCTCTGTCTATCTGACATAATGTATAATGCCGGAGATCAATAGCAGACAGAGCCCTGATGATTACATAGTGACTCAATGTTTTTCATACAGCACCAGATATGGCTACTTTCAGAGATAAACGTATTTCCAGACATGACGATTTTAACAAAGGAGAGTCTGCTGGCACTTAACATCAGGCAACTACACTGTGCATCTGTGAAACCTCTTTTTATGTAAGTGGTTATGTTTGTTGAATCTAGACCTTCGACTGGTCCCTTCACAAATTTAAAGAAAGAAAAGGAAAATAATGCGGAACACTTCTTCTCTGTCTTCTGGCGGGGTCATTTTTCTCATCCCAAACACAACCCACTCAAATACAGTCTGACCATGATGGCACTGTGGCTCAGTGATCCGATTATCTATTCTAATAAATCAAGTTTTATTTAAACTGCAAATATGAGAAGGTAGTTTAATTAGACTGCTCTGAACTTGCTTCAACAAAAGATGACATTACCCAGAAATGCATACTATTTTTGAGGATTTATTGTAACTACATCCATCTTCATATATTTTGATAAAACATTCAAAAGAACATTATGTTGGTATTTTAAAGCTGGCCCTTTTAATAAGTTAAGCCCTTGATTCCTAAGGGTAGTACATATTTCCCTATTCATATACTGCCCTTTGAAAAGCAGAGAAGGTTGGTGAGTAGTTTTAGTAACAGGGTACATAAGGATCTTACAGTAAAGAAATTAACACGTAAAGCTCAGATATTGCATAGACCTGTTACAGTAAATCTACTTTTTCAAGCCAACTGCTGAATTATCAAAAACAAGAATCTTACCACGAGGAATGCAGTCTTGCAGTTCCCCATTTTCAAAATAACTACACTTCAAAAGACAATTATGAAGAAATCTAGTACCTGTCCAGCACCCTCACTGCTTTAATATAGTACAATAAACCAAAATGTTTCTATTCCATATTCCAAAGACAGAAGTAAGATTAAAGTACTAAGGATTTAATGAACAATGCCATCTTCTTCATTATTTATTAACTCAGGAAGTAATGGAGAATAAATCCCCATTTGCCATTCACTATAACACATTAAGTAATATGTCTATGGGAGGTAATAATATGAATCCCAGGTGTACGCTGGCTTACCAAAGTAATTTATATTCCAACAAGTTTACTGCAAAAATTTTATGACTGCCCAATGGAGTATCACAGTATATTTAAGTGATGGTGCTCTTGACTGATATTTTTTGCAGTGGGACTACACCTCCCACCCTTAGTAAGGAGGAGTCTGACCTCACACCCCAATTTCTAAATATACTGCATCCAAGGTTATACTATCCTGGAGAAAAGGGAAATAATTTATTCCACAATGTCCAATTTACTGCTTTTAGTAGTTTTTTTTTCTTTTGGACAATAACTATATATTAGCTCTTGTTGACGTACCTTTAAAGAATGGTTAACTGCAAGACCTGTTTCATTTACTGAGATATATATTTTCAAAACCATTGCTTCAAGTTAAGTAAAACGTTTCTTAAGAAACATATCTATACTGAATATTGGATGCAGTTAAGTCAAATGTAAAACATTTCTTAAGAAACTTGTCTATATTGAATGTTGGATGTAGTTAGATTGAACAACCATATAGTAAAGTTACATGAATTAATCAAAATGTGGGGAACTTCTCAAATAGATCTGCTTGACTCCATTCACAACAGACAGTTAAAGTAATACTGCTCAAGTACATCTTACACAAAGATCTGGAAGACAGATGTCTTTGCAGTCCCACAGACCAGAATGCTTCTATATGCCATTCTACCTTTTCTTCTGATAAGTAGGGTTGTTCTAAAGATTCAAAATGACTCTTCTAAGAATAATTTTGATGGCCCCATTTTGGCTGAGTCAACAATTGTTCTCCCTTCTTTTGAAAATGCCAAGAGCAATTACCATAAGCTTCCTCACAGGTTGGATTTGTTTCACACAGGACAGCAGTTTGATACAACCCAACCTTCAATTTTTTTTTTCATCTTAGTGCCTGGATACTTTCTAAGCAACTCTTTTCTGAGAATGTGTAGCAGGTACTAAAGGAGGGTTAGAAATCTGCTACTAGAAAACCATATTTGAATATGATTTTATTGTTGGTGTCAGAGTAAGAACCAGGACCCTTTTCATCCCAGAAACCTCTGATTCTAAAATATTTGTGTGAGTTGTTATCCTCACCTCTTGGCTATTTCTGCTTGCCTGCCCATGTATCTCCTTTTTGCTCTGCTTTAACTGAAATAGTTATTGAAAGGGGTTTTACATATCTACCCACCTAGAAGGTAGGTGGTTCTTTTTGAGGATCTTAATTTTGTTCTGGAGAAACTTATACATTTTCCTTTTGCTCCTGCTCATAAGGATGATTTGATGTCCTTATCTTGGAAAACAGTGTTACTCATTGCTCTGTCTTCTGCAAGAAAAGTATCTGAGTTACAAACTCTTATGGTGATTCAGCCTTATCTAATCTTTCACAAGGACAAGATAATTTTGACAACAAACCATTCACTCCTAAAGTGAATTCAGAGTTTACCTTGAGGCAGGCTATACATCTCCCTGTTTTCTACCCAGAACCAAAAATAAGGGGGAAAGAATTTTATTCACTTTGGATTCCAAAGACAAGTCAGACACTTCATTGACAGGACACAAACCTTCAGGAATTTAAATCAAATGTGTATTTCATCTCCCTATTGAAATGTCGGCAGTCACAATGGCAGTGCTAATAAGTAAAAAAAAACACACACACACACACACACACAGTAGAAGAACGAACATCAAAAATCCCTCTTCTCTTTAAAACTTTTTTTTGTGGGAGGGGGGCAATCCTGTCACACTCAAAACTTTTAGATATCAACTCTGAGACCCCCATACCTCAGAGAAAAGGGAATATTTCAAGAAATGGCACCTCAAACTTAGTATATATAAGTCAGGTTGTTTGGCCATTCAGTCTTCGTTCTAGTGGGTCCCAACATTTCAAAGGGTTACCATTTATTTCTTATGAAGGTAAGAAACAGGGGCAATTAGTGTCAAAATGGACAATTTTTAAATCTTTTCCATGCTAATGCTTTTTTGTTACTCTCACCATAACTAGACACTTCCATCTCAAGTCAAAGCCCACTATACTATGGCTTTTGCTACTTTTGTGACATTTTGGAAAGGAGTGGTCTCTAGAAATATAATAGAGGCAGCAACCTGATCATCTGTGTACTTTAGACAAGCACTGCAAATTAAACTCTTTCTGTAGGTCCAGAGCATGCTTTTCTAGGATTTTTCTCCAGGGGCTTCTGGACTCAGATCCTTCTTCCTTCACCCTTTCAAAGCAATGGTACTCTACCTGTATAGTTTAAATTACTGTTTGTCTCTTTAATTTCTCCATGTATTTTGGGTTTCTATTACCATGATGTGAATGGGACGCATTCCTTAGTCAAAATACAATTAAATTTCATGAAAATTGTATTGTTTCAGTCTTTGATGTCAGCCAGAAGTGCTCTTCACAGCACCCGTAATGTACCCAGTAATGACTCCTTCTGCAATTTCCTATAGAGTTACATGTATTGGTAACATAGCTAAATATGATAGTCGGTTCTTTTTTATAAGACCCATTGCTTCTACTACTATTGGTACTGTCTGGGTATCTTTCTCCCACATTGCTACTGTATGAGTGATGTAATGATAAACAGAGTTCAGTTGTGCAAGTTATTTTACCATAATACAAGCTGTTCAAATATATATATATATATATATATATATATATATATATATATATATATATATATATATATAAATATATATATATGTATATATATATATATATATATATATTTATATATATATATATATATATATATATGGGTTTACTTCTAAATTTCAAAGTTTCAAAATGTCACATTTCTTATGGTCGAGACCATCAGATTGAAGTTCTGAAACTTTGAAATTTAAATAAAAGAATAAATAAAAACAAAAAAATCTTTTTTTTTTTTTTTTACATTTTTGCAGGGGGGCATCCTGCACTCCCACACACACCTGCTAATTAAATACACCAAATCCAAGATCATGCTACAGCAAGGATAATGGTAAATATACCATTCTCCACTGTACAGCAATCTCCATTCAAATAGTTCAATGTTTTAAAACTTTGATCTTATGGTCTGGACCATAAGAAAGTCGACATTTTGAAACTTCGAAATTTAGAAGTAGTAATGAAAAATGGAGATGCAAAGTGCGCATTTTTATCCAAAACTTCTAAAATCCACAAATGAGCACCTCCAAGGCCAGTAACAGTCTTTTGAGTTTAAAAGTTTATTTTTCTAACACAGCAAATACACTCATTAACGCTTAAAGTATTCCCCACGTTTTTGTCAGTACTAGGACTTCTTCAGATGTATGCATACCCCTTCATTAACCTCTCATTTATATGTTGTAATCAATTAATGACAACCTATTAAAACTTTGTTCTTGTTGCAACTAATTCAATTAAAGTTTGGTGGACTTATGTAAAAGATATATAAAAATACCTTAAATAAATTAACACATAAAATTATATAAATGTAAATCCATTATACTGCAACATCCCTTTTCTAAAAGCAGTATACTTTTAAATTTAAAACATAATCATCACTTACAATAAATATACTTTAAAATCCTAATTAAAAAAATATATATATATATATATAAATATATATATATATATATATATATGTGTGTGTGTCTGTGTGTGTGTGAATGTAAAATATACACACTTTGCCCTTCCACTTTTTATAATTTAATCCTTTGGCTCCATTTAGTGGTTAATAACTTAATTCACAATTTTGCTGCTCTAAGTTTTAGAGCAGAGGCTAGGGAGACAGTATCATTGAAGCCAGGAAATTTAGTGGCATCTAGTATTATTTGCCAATATAAATCCCTATACTCTAGTCTAATCTCCCATAGTCCCCCTCTCTGATTCTTTGGTACTACTTCCAAAACAAAAAAGTATAATCTAGTTTCATGACATGACATATAATGCCTGTACAATGCATTGTTTTCATTCTTGTTCTTAATGTCATACCCATGTTCGTATATTCTTGTTTTTAATTTCCTTTAAATTTTCCCTATGTAGAATGATGTACATTTAGCACACACTCCTAAATACACCACACCACTTGTGTTGCCATTCGCAAATCTTTTACTATGAATCATTTTATTTCTACTAGCCAAATATATACTGTCACCTTTTTTCACGAATGGGCACTGTGGGCAACAACCGCATTTAAATGTACCTGTCTTTCTTTCGTTTATCATTGGTTTACTGTTGCTATTTTTTTGAAGTATGTTTTTTATTTGTGTCCCTTCTATAAATAAATTTCAAAGGTTTATTAAAGATGACATCTAAGTCCAAAAAGCTTTTAAATCTAACCCATTCCTTCTCAATAATGTCCCTATTTATACCTGCATCTCCAGAATAATCCATTATAAAGACTTTTTCATAGTCATTCTTTGTTCACCTATACTACCTATGACTCTACTGGGGTACTTTGTTCCCCTAATATAGGTGCAAATCTTGTTTTTCTACCTTCTTTGACTTGATTTTCAACTTCACTGAATAAGCTTTTGGGGTAGCCTCTTTCTCTAAACATTCTAGTCAAAAAATGACATTCATCTCAAAATTCTGTCTCATTTGAGTTCGTACTGATACCTCTTACAAATTGTCCTTTCACAAGGCTTTTCTTCTGATGGAAAGTATGAGTACTGGTGTGAAACAAGTAGGAATTTGAATGTGTCTCCTTCCTATAGACCTTTGCTAAAAAGCTTCCTTTATCTTTTTGGATTGTAATGTCTAAATAATTCAAATACTCATCTACAATATTGTAAGTAAACTTTAAAAATGAAGTGGTCCCCGATATATAATTAAAAAGTCTAAAAATGTTTATTCTGTCTCATTCCAAAACAAAACAGATGTCATCAAGATATCATTTATAAAGAATCCAACATTTTGCAAATTCTGAACTGAGTACATAATTTTTCTCCCACGAAGAAAGAATAATGTTGGTGTATGTTAGGGTGCATCTTGCCTACATTGCTACACCCTTTAGTTGCTGAAAGAATTCCCCTTTATAAAGAATGTAATTTTTTTTTAATTCTACATCCATTAGTGTTAAACAAGCACAAAATTCAATAACAGTGAACTTTCCATATTCTACTAAGGCTTCCTCAAACCATCGCATTCCTTCCCCTTGTGGTATAGATGTAAAGAGGTCTACTATAACAATAGTAATAAAAATAATAGTATCCTTATATGAGCTTTATTTTTCACTTCTCAACATACATATCCCACGAATCTTTTAGTACATTATTTCCTTTCAAGGAGAGATCTTTCAGTTTTGTGTCCAAATACTTGGCCAAAGAGGCAGTAGTTGAGCCTTCTAATGACACAATGGGTCTTAATGGTGGATCCAAAGGATTTTTATGTACCTTTGAAATTCCAGAAATGGAGGAGACTAGAGGCTTTTCATTTTGTAAATATTTAAAAGTATCCATATCTGTTGTTCTCTCCAACAAAAGATAATTTATAATTATAGTTTTGGGGCCGAAACGCATGGTATGAGTTATAACCTGGTAGTGCTGGGGTGCTCTCAGGAGCCTTGAACCAGGTTTCTTTTACTGCACAGACATCGATTTTCTCCATACTGAGGAGAGCCTTGAATGCGTGCATCATGAGGCTTAGTCTTCTGGCATTGAGTAGCATTACCTTTAGTTTTTTTATCCTTCTGTTGTCAATGGAGGTGGGTTTGTCCTTTGAGCCTTGCCTAAAAAAGGCACTATGGTGGATGGCAAGAGCCTTGGCCAGTATACGAAAGCCTAAGGGTGACAGGTGCAAGCCGTCCCTAGCGAAGCAACGTGGCTTGTCGAGCATGTCATCCCAGGCTGACAGACACTGGATCCCCTTTGAATGACACCAATACTTTAGCCAATTGTTGAAACTGATCATTTTGTCTTTATACTGTGGCATCATTCTTGGTGAGGCAAGATGCTACTCAAGGTCAGGGTCATACCAGCCTGGGCTACATGGTCAGAGAGCTCCTCTATGTCTCTTTTCATGTAGTCCAGGGAGGTACATCTCAGGTCATTCACACCAGCATGGACAATGATGGAGTCATACTTGTACTTGCTTTGGAGTGACCTGAGTGCTTGCGTTATGTGGTGGATCCTGGCACCTGACAGGCAGCTTACAGTGACCTTCTCCTTGTTCAGTCTGGTGAGCGGGACGTCAGTGTGCCGGACAATAGAGTCCCCTATAACAAGTGTATTTGGTGTGTTGTTTGGCCTTAAGGGCTGTGACTGTGAGGCACACTGATTTTGTGAGATATGTGATTCATGGCTATTGTTGAGGGGTGGCTGTTGCTTGGATATCTGTTTAGGAGGTCTTTGCTGTTTAGGCAGACTTTTATTTAGAGCCTCCGAGAATGTTTTTGTGTGTTTATATGTTGGGTATGCAGATGCAATAGGTCTGTGTGAGACTGGATTTGTGGTGTGGGTGGTTACCTTTTCCTCCTGACTGACTGTGCCAGTCTTGGGTTGAGAGAGCTCTGCCTCCAGTTTGGCTGTGTAACTGCATCTCTCACATGTATTAGAGTTTGTTGGTAAACCAATTATCCTCTATGAAGTCAATGATGGTCCCTTGCTGGTGTTGCCTCCGACTATAAATCCTTTACAAGGGAATATTTTAGTATTGGTCAGGAGTTCTCATTGCAGTAACACAGAATTAAGTTAATAACTAAGTCAGTATCCATTTCAATTCAACGTAAGTCTACAACTAGAACACTGAGATGTAAATTGTCAGAGGTGCCTGTAATGTTTCAAGACAGAAAGAAGACAAGTAAAAGGCATATTCCTCTGATTCCTTTACTGAAGAGGAAAGTATTTATATAAGGCAGGAACATTCTCCTTCCTATGAGGATTCTGATAGGGAGAGTTGTTCCTCTCAGTCCTCTTTATTTCTGTCAGGGCAGACATGATGTGAATGAAATCTTTAAATAGCTTGTTCCAAACATTTATTTCTCTGAAGAAGATCAGAGGTGTAGAGATTTTGCTGTTCTGCTGATTTTAAACTGCTTGTTTATCTGCTTTGCACTTCATTTTCTTAGTTAATAATTGTTTGCAGCGGCTTTTTCTGATACAGTGTGGTGACCATCTTAGAGATAGAAGTAGTTCTTTGGTAGCAGTAAATTAATTGTTGCTCTGTCTAGGTAGCTGAACACTATTGGCTTGAATTTATAGCCATTTTTCACTGGTTCTATTTTGTTTTTGCTTGTTCTATACTTCGCTCAGCTATGTTTAATGTACTGCTGCACTGCTTCAGTAAATATAGTTTAGTGGATAGCATGTGCAACTCAATTTTTCCCCACAGTGAGTACTACTTTTACTTTTCTTTCATTCAGCAGACACCAGGCATGCATCTGCTTTCGATTAAAATAAACTGTGCTGAGCTGTATGTAGCCATTGCTGACTGTGGAAAATAGTGTTGTCATAAACAAAACAGTCTAGTTTGCCAGCTTGTAAATATCACTTTCTAGGTATCTCCATCACCTAAGTGTTAATATACCCCAAATGGTCTTTTGCAAAAACACCTCCATTGTTCCTTCAGATGGTCTCATTGTAAAATCAAATTCACAGACAAACCTTTTTACTCCTATTTGGGTCCTTTTTATATCCCAGCATTAGGCATCATGGAATGACAGAAAACTCAGTCTTTCCACTGCCAGACTTCTAGCACTTGGTATCCTAAGACAGTATAAAAATGTTTTCATGCTCACTGATAACAAATTACCACCATCTATGAGTGATGCAAATACTTAACCATGCTGAAGGTATACCTCTTAAGTCCACTAACTGTAGTAAGTGGGTCTATATTGTAAAGTCGAACGCTTACCTTATCGAATACCTAAACGTTGACCCATAGTCATCGAACTGCGAAAACATCGATCGTCCAGAAGAGCGAAAGCGGAAATGTCGAATTGTCATGGTTGGCCTTCTGCAGTATAGCTCCGTAAGGTAAGTGTGCGATAGTTACGGACCTTAGGGTTAGGGTGCAGGTTAAGGTAACTGCATAATTGGTAATGTATGTTAGATTTAGTGTAGGGTTTTGTTAAGTGTATGTGTGTGGATTATTTAGTTTGTTTGGGTTTAGCTTTTTAAGGTAAGTGTGCGATAGTTACGGACCTTAGAGTTAGGGTGCGGGTTAAGTTAAGTGCATACATGGTGGTATTTGTAAGATTTAGTGTAGGGTTAAAAGTAGGGTTTAGTTTAGGGCTAGAAGTAGGGTTTTGGTTCGTGTATGTATGTATGTGGTTTATTTAGTTTGTTTGTGTAGGTAGTATGTAGGGGACGGTGGGGTGGGACAAGTATGACAGTTCGACTTTTTCAATTTCGCGGTTTAAGGCGTTCAGTGTTTATGCGGTTCGATGCAGGTGGGTCAACGTTTAGGTATTCAATAAGGTAAGCGTTCGACTTTACAATATAGACCCGTAGTAAGCATCTAGCTGTCATACCCTAACCCATGCAAATGCAACATCATTATACTAAGAATATAGAACTATTGTACACTGAAGCTGTCAAAAAATCTCTACACAAGCATCCTGGAAATCTTAAGTCTAGGCATCAGCATAAACCTGTTGTTACACCTACTCCACATACCTCCACATTAACAGCAACATCAACAAGTCACCAAATGCAAACCGTTCCCATGTCTGTTAGGCATAAATCAGCTACTGAAAATGTCATAATTATTGTTGGCTCAGTTGTTTGGCACACAGATTCCACACTCACCAGGCTACACAAGGGCAGAGTGACAGCTGTCTCAGCTAGACCCACTGCAATTCAGCTTGTGAAAGGCAGGTCCTGCCTTTGAATCTTGTCAGCTTTTTTCTAAAGGTCATGCAGGCAATTGACAGTGGTTACACCATTCATGCTGCCTACCTTGATCTGGCTAAGGCATCTGATACTGCACCACATGACAGAATTGTTTAAAAGATGATGATATTAAATATAAATCCATATGTGGTAAGATGGGTAACCAATTTACTTAAGAACAAAGGACACATTGTCCAAGTGGGTGACACCTGCTCAGACAGAGAAGGTAACAAGTGGTGCTTGGCAGAGAACTTTGTTGATCCCCCTTCTGTTTGGCATCTATTTTTCAGACATCCAAACTGATAATCATATCTGGTTAGCAAAGTTCATTGATGAATAGTGAATTTTGGTCTTTATGGGTAAGATGATTGGATATGGAGTAGTATACCTTAAGTGGGGTCTTGACTTTATTTGTTACCATCTCTGTGTGTTCACTGCTAATCAGGGATCAAGTATTAAGCCAAGATATTTGTAGTCTTTGACTTGGGCCAGTTGGAAATTATCTGGTCCAGGAAGCACAAGTAGTTGACTTAAGAAGAGTTACTGATGTCTTCCAAATAGCATGATATTGTTCTTGGAAATATTTAGGTTACATAACTTTTGTTGACCAGTTCAGACTTAATCTGTGTAAGATGCTTAGTTATTGTAGTAGGGTCTATTAATGATGTACTATCACTGGTATACAGAGAGTATAGAATAATATAGCTCACAGTACTGACCCTTGGGAACTCTGGAACTGAATATATCTATGTTAGAGATATTGTAGCATACTTGGTCTTGAAAGATCTAAGCTTTAAGTTATTACTGAACCAAATTAAAACAATAGTATTAAGGTTCATGCTTTTCGGCTTGTTGAGTAGTGTGAAGTGACTTGCATCCTTGAAGGAACTGGTCAGGTTAATAAACACACTTCCTGTAAGATGGCTGTTTCCATTGCTAGATAATATTTATCTATAAGAGCATAAATAACAGTAAGTGTGTTATGCCCTGATCTGTGACAAAATTGATTTGGTAACACTTATTTATGTGGTCAAAAAACTGATTGTAAATAATTTTTTGAATATTTTTTTATAGGACATAGAATGGAAATTGGTCTGAAGCTATCATGGTCGGCAGGATTGGACTCTTTTGGTATGAGTCTTAATAGTAAGAACTTAAAGTGTTGTGGAACAATACTGGTGTTTATTGATAGAGTAAATATGTGGTAGAGGAGTTTTGTTATGTGTTTGGCAGTTAGTTTGTGTAAAATTAAATAAATGTTATTAGAGCTGGGATTAGATTTTCCTGTGAAGCTTCTGTAGGAATATTTATATTCACTTGGATGTGATTATCTGTAAGTAGAAAGGGGGATGACGTAGGAGTCCAGGAGAAATTCTGTGATATGCAGTGGGCTGGTGATTCCTTTTACAAGGTATAGAGAGTGTGGGTTTGTGAGTTGGCAATGCAATGGGACGTCTCAATGTCTTCATTGCTGTGGATGTTTTCAAGCAAGGTGTGCCAGTGTAAGCTGTTTCCCTAGGATGTTCCAGATCATTTTTTGTGAGGTCATGATATTCTGCTTTTTTCTAAGGTAGGGAAACTGTTTAATTAGATATTTATACTGACTTCTGAAGACATGAAAGTCTGTTAAGAAATTCTTGCCACCAGTTTCTGTCCATTTATTGTAAACCTTATTTTAGTGCTCTAATTGTAGATGTTATTTCAAAGTTTAGCAAAAAGCAGCATTATATATTTTTTGCTCTTCTTTTAGTTATCAGTAATAATTTATACATACTGGCTTTTATCTTAAAGTTACAATGCAGTAATGGAATTGCCAGATTGTTATAATGGGGACCAGTCAGTTTTCAGGAACTTTTCTACAAGTCATTTTTAAGTAAGATATGTGCGTATATAGGTATAGATGTGGGTTGTTTATTTAAAGAGAGAATAGTTTGTACCTGTAGATGGCTGCTGATTGTGTTTGAAAGCACTGAGACTTTGACTTTATGTCTAATAGAGAACTGTTAGTAAAGGTTGGGTTGGCCTAGTGGGAGTCTTGTCTAACTGTATCAGGCTTAGGTTTAAAAGTACTTGATTAACATGATTTATTTTCAGATCTAGTAGAAATATGTAAACATCTCCAAGAAGCAAAAGGTTCCTATTGTTCCTTATATTGTTTATCTAATGTGTGTTTTTTTTTTTTTTTTTCAAAAATTGTTAGGGTGGAAGTATATTACATAGCAACTACAGCTGCAGTTCTGTTATTCATTTTGAGATGTATTTTGGCCAATAAAATTACTTTCTTTAGTAGAAACACAGTACCACCTCCAGTCTTTTCCCTGGTTTATTTTTGAGCAATATATTATAATGTTCATTAATAATGGTTGAAGGCATGTGTTGCCTTTAAGTCCTGTTTTGCTGATGACTAGGTAGTTTATTTTGTTCCTGATACTTTGGACATTGAGAAGATAAATTCTGATGAGTTTTTAAAACCTTGTTTGTTGAGAAGGCTGTTATGGTTATGTGTGAAGGGATTACTATTAATAATGCACTGACTGACATTATGCTTTAGGGTCTGTAAGAGTGTAAGTGTTTTTATTGTTCTTTTGAATAGCTTTGGAGGGTTGCTGGGAAATTGTTGGTTGCAGTAGTTATAGAAAATTGCATTGGACAAATTTCTCTGGAAATAATCAGTTTAGGTGTGGTGAAGTATAGTAGAAATGATTTTCTAATTCATTTTTGAAATGATTTTAAATGACTGAGGCTGTATGAAAAAATGTCTTCTCTGTAGTAGTGTGATTTTTGTTACATTATAGCAAAATGCTGTTAGGCTGAATTCCATTGTTAGTGTTGGTCAGACTTTAGTTTGTTTTAGCTTGTTACAATAAGATAAAGAAGAGAAGTAAGGGTAGTACCTAGGAAAATCGGTGCAAGTATTGGTAATAAATGTCTGAGGTAAGAGCTTTGAATTTTGATACAATAATCATAAGATTTTACATGGTGCGTCCTTGTGTGTTCAGGTTATAGCGAGTTTTGATTGGTAGTAAATGTGGGGGGGGTAATATTTGGACGAAGGAGAATGATGTGTATTTGATGTGAGAGTATCTGTGTGTATGTGTGCGTGTTTGTGTTAGTATATGATTGGTGAAAGGAAGAAATGGTGTGTGTAAGAGTATTATAAGTGAAATGTCACAGGTGTGGGTGGGAATGGAAGTAAGGTGAAGGCAAAACAAAGATGAGCCATGGGCATTTCAGGTCTGAAACAAGCCTCTAAAAAAAGCAGTCTATAGCTGCCTAGGTAACTAGCTTTAATGAAAGCTTATTCCTGGAAGCCAGAATTTTGAGGAGACCAATCAATGCCAGAAACAGAATAGAAACACAGTGAGAGGGTCAAAAGAGAAGTCATCCAGACGGAAGGGTATTGTTATATAGAGAAGATGAGACAGAGAATAGAGTCTCTTGTTTATAGCTGTATTCTCAGATAAAACATCAAAAACAGGCAGAATAAGATATGGAAGAGCAAGGGGAACAAATACCAAGAAAAAGGGAAGAGCAAGACATAACAACAATGGGAAGAAATGCACAGCAAGACACATCTCTGGGTCAGAGAGATAGAGCAAGTACTTTGTAAATATGTGGTTTCTTGTCCTACCTGTGTACCACTTCAGATATGCAGCAGCCTGTTACTGGGTTTGTGCTTGGTTTACTTTTCTCTAGAACCTTTGTGCTTGAGTAGGCCAGTCCAACTCTGTGTATTGTGTTCTAGGTTTGCAGACCAAGAAGGGACATACAAGTATTCTTTTCTCTTTTCTTTTTCTTGGTCAGGTGTGTAGGTCTGTTACTGGAGACATACACTGTTTACTTTTTGCTTAAATATCTGTGATTGGGGGGAGCAACCCTACTTTCTCCACTGTGTTCTAGCTTGGTAGGCCCAGAAGAGAAAGAGAGACAGTCTGTTCTTCTAGCTGTGCCCTTGATCAGATGTACAAAGGTCAATTACTGGCATTGTACATGGTTTACTTTTTGTCTGAGCCTTTGTACTTGGGGATAGTCATACCTTCTGCATTGTATTCTAGCTTTTTAGACTCAGAATTGACAGACAGGTGGTCTTTTCTCCTAGCTGTGTGCTTTGTCAGATGTGCAGAGTTCTGTTGCTGGAGTTGAGCTTGGTTTATTTTTTTGCTTGAGTGAAGCAGTCTTAGATTCTCCAATGAGTCCTAAAATGGCACCAATGATCTTTGTGGGAAAGAATGAAGAAGCCTATGTAGACACTAGCTACTGAGCTCTTGTTGTGGTGTGAAAGAGGGATTGCTGAGCTTGTGATGAGTAGACTGGAAATGGGATTTCGGTAGGTGGCTGCTTTATTATGCTTACCTGTAAGAAGTCTGAGAGGCTATACAAAACATCCAGGTCATTCATAAGCCCAATCCTTTCAATATTTCTTTACCTACATCTGATAAAATTTGGAAAGTTGTGTCACTGGCAGCCTTCACATTGAATAAGGATTCGAGATAATTAGATATATATAGGAAGATGGTCTATATATCCTTTGCATCAGATGTAAAACTGTTTATTTTTGGTATATATGGTATTTTGTAAAAAATTAGGAAAACTTGCAATGTAGTTCTGATAGGGGTATTATTAATAGAAAAGAGACATTAGGGGGCTACCCTAGATAACATAAGATGCCATGCACCAAAATGTCTGATGATGCCTCATCAAGTGCTACTGTATCAGGAGTTTTTTTAATTACTTGTCTGATTCATAAATGAATCTTGCAGTGAGGGTGTTGAATGGAAATTGCCATGTGCCCCTGTGACATAAGAATTTTTATTTGCCAACCAACAGATGCTATTAATGCAGATCGTATAAATGCAAAACAATGTCTTATTTTTGAAATGTGTGTTTCTCTTCTACTCAGTACTATCTTCCAATCCTAAAGTAAACCATTTCATAGGAAGAGGTTTTCTTCTCTGCATTTTTCACAATGAAAGCAGTTTAGAGGAAAATGCTCTAGGGCCATAATAAAACAGATAACAGCTGTGATAGTAGGACTAGTCTAATTGGTTATCTGATTGTACATGAACGGTGAGAATTGGTGATACCTTCTAAATAACAAACTGGTTATTAGCAGAATCCCTCAGCAGTCTGTGCTGAGCCCTCTTTTATTTGCACATTATTTTCTTTTATGTGAAGACAGATATTCAAGGCTTATGATTTCTCAGTTTGAAACCCAGCTGGGAAAGGAAGAATTCAATCTTGTCTAAGGACTCCAAGCATGTGGATACAGAATCTGTGCAAATCTACACTTGCACTAGCCGGAGGAATGCAACCTTGTCTAAGGACTCCAAGCACATGGTTACAGAATCTGTGCAAATCTACACATGCACTAGCCGGAGGAATGCAACCTTGTCTAAGGACTCCAAGCACATGGTTACAGAATCTGTGCAAATCTACACGTGCACTAGCCGGAGGAATGCAACCTTATCTAAGGACTCCAAGCACATGGTTACAGAATCTGTGCAAATCTACACGGGCACTAGCCGGAGGAATGCAACCTTGTCTAAGGACTCCAAGCACATGGTTACAGAATCTGTGCAAATCTACACGTGCACTAGCCGGAGGAATACAACCTTGTCTAAGGACTCCAAGCACATGGTTACAGAATCTGTGCAAATCTACACGTGCACTAGCCGGAGGAATGCAACCTTGTCTAAGGACTCCAAGCACATGGTTACAGAATCTGTGCAAATCTACACGGGCACTAGTCAAACTACACATGAGAAATATTCAATGGTACTCGAAGAATTGTTGGAGATAAATGTAACATTTCTTCACTACTTATGGACACCAAGTCCTCTTCTAGCGGTAACAGATAATACTACCAGGATGTGGTATCTGAACACGAAAGGGGGTACAAGTTCATACCCGCTTTGCTGGTTGACAATGAAGGACATTGTTGGGAGCTGGCTCTATAGCACTCTCTTACTATTCAGTCCTCGTACATTCTGTCAGAGCAAAACACAGTGGCAGACAGGCTAAGCAGATCCTGGACAGACCCCCACAAGTGGCAGCTTCATGTAGAGGTCTTCCTAGACTTGATCCAGATATGGAGAACACCTCAAGTAGATCTGTTCACCTTCTTTCAAAACAGATAACTGAAAAAATTCTGTTCAGTACATCCTTGTTGCCATGCTTGAAGGCAAGAAGCTCTATCATTCCCATGGTCAGGAATGTTCTTGTATGTATATCCACCCTTTCTAATGATTTTCAGGTACTTCATGGGATTCAGACAAAATTACCAAAGATCATTGGGATAATCCCCTTCTTTCCCAGGCAAAGGTGGTCCTCCTATTTTGTGGAATTGACTAAAAGCAATTACCTCACAGGCTGTATCTGCTAACACAGTATCAAGGGCAAACAATACACCCCAGACTAGAGCTATTGCAACTAACAGCCTGTGTGATTCTGTTTTGATACCCTTTAGGCACATGCTGCATGAGGATGTGCAGCAAGTATTTAAGGAGGCAAGAAAAGCTGCAACTAGAAAATCTTATCTTTACAAATGGAAGTTTTCTAGGTGGTGCCTAGTCAATAACAGAAGTCCTGAAAGGGCATTGACCCATCTGGTTTTGAAGTACTTGTGTGTAAGCTACTTATCAATGGTTTCTCATATGCTCCTATCAAAACACATGTTGTGGCCATCTCAGCTTATCTGCCCAAGAATCTCTCTCTTTCATCTCTTTTTGTGGTTAAATAGTTTATGAAAGCAGATTTAAATGGGAGACCCCCCCCCCCCCTTGAAAGCAAATTCCTCCTCCCTGGGATCTCAACTTTGTTCTTGAAAAATTGACCTTGCCTCCTTTTGAATCTGCCTCTCAGGCTGACTTGCAGTTCATTTTTTCGAAGACTGTTTTACACATTGCTCTGTCAACTACAAAGTGAGCTTCTGAGCTGCAAGCTCTTATGGTGGGTCAACACTATCTGACTTTTTTCAAGGGCAGGGTTGTGTTACACACTAATCCATCATTCATGCCTAAAGTTGTTTCTGAATTTTCCTTGAATCAAACCATCAGTCTTCCAGTATTCTGTCTTGATCCAAAAGATTCCACATAAGTTGGATACGCAGAGGCAGTTTAGGTACTACCTTGACAGAACAACATACTTTAGGAATGCTGAACAGCTGTTTGTCTCCTATACAAGGGTTAAAAAAGGTCAACCTGACTCCAAGCAAATACATGATGACTGTCATCTGCTAATGTTTTCTGTTACTTCCACCATGGTAAATCTCTTCCAGGCAAGGCTTGGAGCACTCTTAGAGACCAGTTTCGGATCTCTCATTTCTCAATATTTTCGTGAAGATTCCAAAATTCAAGTTGTTGATCCTTCAAACAGTGTTGGCTATGGTCCTTCATCAGAGTGTTATGCAAACCTTAGACCTTAAAGATGTTTGCCATCACATTCCCACAGCAAACAACTGCAGGAGAGTCACATTATCAGATCTCTGCATTGCTCCTTTGCATTGTCCACTGCTTACACAGTGTTTACAAAGTGTCTAGCCCCAGTGATGGCTTACTGTAGATAGCAGAGTATTCACATTTTCCATGTTTAGATGACCTGCTTATCTGTGCAGAGTCTTTTCCCAGATGTTAGGAGTCCTTTACAAAGGTATGTTCTCCCCTAACCATCTGGAATTCCAAACAAATATGCAAAAATCATCCCTCATTTCAGTACACAGAATTGCATTTCTTGGATGCCTGATAGATGATGCAAAATGTTTTCCTTCCACAAGAAAGGGTGTATTTTAATCTGAAAGTCTTCCTAAACTTCTCCCGCCAGTCTTAAACTACTGACAGAGAATTTCTTGGGATAGTAAGCCTCATTGCTTCTATGATTATCATGATTCCCTTTGCCAGGCTACATATGAAGATGATTCATTGGTTCCTCAAAAACATGTGTACCCAACATTCTCATTCCCTGGAGTTTCAAATTCCAATCTCAGGCTTTATAAAGTCAGAATTGCTTTGGTGGAGACAGCAAATGGCTCACAATCCAAGACTTCCTTTTTCTCCACCCACCCCAACACAATCTGTATTGACCAATTCTTCAGATTTTGCTTGGGGAGCATTTTGTAAGGAATAAAAGTGAAAGTACTGTGGGCTAGTTCAGACGACCAAAGCACATCAGTATCAAATAAATGTTGGCTGTGATTCATGCCATAAAGTCTCTACATTATCTTTGGGACCCAGATCCTCTCCTGGTCATCACAGTAATGTGGTACATAAACAAGTGGAGGCACTAGGTCATAGCCGCTTTGCTGGTTGGCAGTGATAGCTTGGGAATTAGCTCTTCAGTATTTTTTAATTCTTCAGTCATCTTACATACCATTATAGCAAAACATAGTTGCGGACAAACTAAGTAGGTCCTGGACACAACATCCAGAGTGGAAACTCAACAAAAAGGTATTCAAGGAACTGATCCAGATGTGGAGAACACCTCATATAGATCTGTTCACCTCCTTTCAAAAAAGACAATTAAGCAGATTCTGTTCGAGGACTCCTTGCAAGCAGGCTTGGAGAACAGATGATGTTCTTCATATTGTTGCATTAGCTTTAACAATATGGATATAACAGACAGCAAGCGTCCAAAGCTTCAGTGCATATTACATGTGCCCGAACTGTCAAGCAGATCAAGCTGAGTTGACTAAAAGACAAGTTGGGCGCAAAGACCTGCAGAGATGTACTGCCCCAAAGAGTACTCTCCTCTGAGGCATTTGAGGATTGATGGTCAGCTTGTAGATTCCCTAGCTGAGCAGATATGTTCCCCTTAGGGAAAAGCCCTCCATTTTCTTATTTTTTATGGATGTTTTATTACTTGCTTCTTCAGGAAGTTTATTTTAAAGCTAGAAGTGTATTTTAATGGATTATCTTGATAGAGTAATGTACTTTTAAATGGAGCACTCATTTTTGTCAGTTTAAAAGTAGTCTTATCTAACTGATAAACTGTTTTCTGTGAAGAAATTGTGTATTTTTAAAGTTGCGGGGCTGCCATAGTGTTTGAATGTGATTTTTACTGTGTACTTTTACTGGCATTGTTGCTTGTTCTCCCCAGGATAGCGGTACCATTTTCAGCGTGACCATGGAACAGATTGTGACTCCAATGGTTGATCTTTCTTCCAGCCACAAAAACAACAAAAATAAGCAAGCAGCCTTTGCCACCACAGCAGGCAAGCAATTTGCCTCAGCTGTAGGAGGGTGACTCTGCTGTGGCCATTTGTTGTACCTCAGACCACTCATCCTTTATCCCAGCTCCGTCTGGTGTAGCACCTACCACCACTATGGACAGGGGTTAGCCACATCCTCTGTGGCTGATGGTGTCCCCTCAGTGGTCAAGGGAGAACAACTCTTGTTGGTACTGGGAGAAGGAACAGGGATCCAAGCATGTGTCTACTTCTCCTCAAATATCTTTGGATATAATTCATTTACAGGGTCTGGCTCATAGTTTGATTCAGACTTTTGATCCTTCTTGTAGAGTAGTGTCTGGTTAAAGAAAAAATGGATGCCTCCTTTCCTAAAGAGATTCAAGATTCTGAATCTGAATAGGAAGATTCAGGGACTGATTCATGGTTTTGCCCTCAGATTTCTGATTCAGACTGAAAGGAGAGCTCTCTTTCTGATTCTTCCTGGGCTGGTTCTCTTTATCTGTGACTACTGCTAGAATGTCCCAGTGTTTTCAGTGGGAGAACTCTAAGATTTCTCAGTCCTTCAAAAAATACTATGTGTTGGTACCGAAGGTTTTTCTAGAAACTGCATCCATTCCTCCTGTCTTGTCTGCTTTAGAGGATGTGTGGCTTACTGCCTGTAACTTTCCTGATAGTCAGCCAGCTGTCCCTAAAAAGGCAGTTAAGATGTATAAAGTTCCTCAGTCTTTTACATTTTTGTACGTTATTCTCCAAACCTGAACCAGCGGTAAAAGCCTAAGCTGACTTTTCTGCTACTAAGCTCTTAGTTAATTCCAGTCCTACACTTTCTAATAAGGATGGGAAATTATTGATAGGTAGGGGGGAAAGTATTTACTTCTGCAACTGTGTATTTCAGAATTTAAAATTGTCAGGGTCTTATGTTAAAGTTTATTCTGACATACTGTAAAAGTATGAAGAATGTTTTATCTACAGTTTCTTCTTGTGAAGAAAATCTGCTTTAAATAACTTAGTGTCTTGTATTGCACAGGTCATTACTCATTGTTTGCAGTGTGTGTATGACTCTGTTGATAATTTTTCCAGGGCAACGGCCACTGGTACAGTTTTAAGTAGGTTTGCTTGCCTGCATTCTCAGAACTTTCCAGATGATGTTAAAAATAAGATTTTGAATTCTCCCTTGGATAGAGATTTAGTGCTTGGCTCCTCTGCTACAGAGGTAGTCAAAGTGTGATGAAAGGGGCAAGCTGATCCAGGGAATCTCTAAATTTCTTCAACCCTCCTTTCCCAAATTGTTCAATGGATTTTCTTCCTCCTCATCTAGTTTCAACAAAAAACAGAAAAAAACCCAGCCTCAACAAAATTCATGTAAACAGACATTTAAGAAGTGGCAAGGATGTTCCAAAAAGAAGTCTCAAACCTCCCAAAACCAAGGCCAGTCTAACAAGCTTGAATGACTGTTCCAGAGACCTTGTGACCTCTTCCCATCCTGTCCCTGTTTCTGTTCCAGAAAGTCTGAATCTCCATTTTTCTCTTTGGCAGCAGATTAATTCAGAGAAATGAGTTCTGAAAATCATTCCTCAGTGTTCTGAAAATCATTCATCAGTGTTACAGATGGCAGTGAGAGGAAATTCAGTGTTTCCGGGGGGGGGGGTCATTCCTAATCTGCAAATCAGACTATTTTGTTTCCACCTGTTCTTCATCACATGCTTTCCAAGGAGTGATGGAACCAGTTCCCCCTTCCCAGGCTAGGAAGATGTTTTATTCAAGGATGTTCCTAATCCCAAAGAAAGAAAACACATGGTGACCATTTCTGGATCTTTCTTTCCTAAATTTGTTTGTGATAGTGCCCACATTCAAAATGAAGTCACTTCACAACCTGTTGCCTCTTCTTCCTCATACAAGTTTCCTGGTAACACTAAACTTAAGAGATGCTTATCATCACATACCTATTCATCTAGACTTCAGGGGTTTCTTAAGGGTATGTGTGTCTGGATCACATCACCTGTTCTCCCCCCCCCCCCTTTGGACTCTCCACTGCACCAAGAGTGTTCACAAAGTGTCTAGCTCCAGTTATAGCTCATTGCAGGCTACAGGGTATCTACATTTTTCCATATTTAGATTACTTGCTTATCTTTGAAGAATCTTGTTTTCAAAATATCAGGAATCTCTGTCTTGGGTGAGAGATCTCTTGCACTAGCTGGGATTCCAAAAGAACATTCAAAAGTCTTTCTTGACTCCCTCACACAGGACTGTGTTCCTGTGATGTCAAATAGACACCACAGTTCAAGAAATGTTTATTCCACAGGAAAAAAATAGATCTTTATTTAGATCTATTTCTATGTTTTTCCATTCAAACTTCAGTCACTGTGAGGGAATACCTCGGGATTTTGGGTCTGATGGCATCTATGATTCTCATAATACACCTGGCAAAATTCCACAAGAGAAAGATATAGTGGTATCTGAAATTCCTTTCATCCCATCATCAACACCCTTTTTCTTTTCAGATCCCAGGACTGGGGATTGTCAGAAGAGAAATCACTTAATGGAGACAACAGATATATATCCTTAAATCAAGGTCACCCCTTCTCTCTTCCTGATCCAAAGCAGTCAGTCACCACAGATGCGTCAGACTCTGCTTGGGGAGAAGTATCAGGAGAGAGAAAACTGCAGGGGGTGTGGGACACCAAAGACAGATGCAAGCACTTAAGTATCGGGGACATGCTTTCCCTAATTAAGGCATTCAACTCTGTGAACCATATTTTGTCCCCAAGACCTCTTCAAGTGGTTACAGACAATACCACAGTCATGTGGTACATCAACAAGCAAGGGGGAACTAGGTCATACCCCCTTTGAAGACTAGCCATGTTAGCTTGTGATATAGCTTCACAACACAATCTCACTCTACAGACATCCTTCATTCTGTCAGAGCAAAATTGTGTGGCAGACAAATTGAACAGGACCAGGGCAGACCCTCACAGATGGAAACTAGATTTGGGGGTCTTTCAAGATTTGATTCATCTCTGGGGTATTCCTGAAGTAGACCTCTTTGCTTCCTCTCTGAACAATGGACTGGCAAAATTCCATTCCTGGACTTCATGCCAGGTCTGAAAGACAGGTGCCTTTTCTTTTCATTGGACAAGAATGTTCCTGTATGCCTTTCCACCATTTTCAGTAATATCCAGGGTATTTCTGAAGATTCAGAAGGAATCCCCCAAGATGATTGTAGTGACTCCCTTCTGGCCCAGGCATCCAGAGTTCTCCCTTCTTTTGGTAATAGCCAGGGGCTATTACCACAGTTTGATTATTTTTATATAAAAGTAAATGTGCATATGTCACAAGTGATAATTCAATAAAGATTTTTAAAAAAACAAAGAAAAAGCTTTGTCAGAATGGATCTACTCAGACAAGAACAGGGGTGTTTAATCCAACTCAACATTAATCATCTTTAGTTGACTGCCTGGATGATAGGGTTTTAATTCTTTTTGGGCACCTGTTTTCTGAGGAAGTGCAGCAGGTACTAATGGAGGCATGAAAACCTCCTACTAGAAAATCGTATATTAGCAAATGGAAAAGGTTTTCTCATTCATGCTAACAAGATAACCAACACCCATTCAGGGCTTGTTATTCTCTGGTTTTACAATATTTGTATGAGGTACTATTCTATGATCTTTCTTATGCCTTTATCTGGGTTTATCAGCCATTTCAGCATGTCTCCCCATGGATCCTTCTCTTTCAAGTGTTCTTGAAGGGGTTTTTTTGCATAAGCGGCCTTCAAGTAAGCTGGTGGCTCCTCCTTGGGATCTTCATTTATTGTTAGAGAAACTAACACTTGCTCCACTTGAACTAATCTGGCTGACTTGAGGTTCTTAACATGAAAAACAGTTCTACTGATTGCTCTGACCTCTGCAAGAATGGTATATGAGTTGCAAGCTCTTATTGTGAGTCAACCCTATCTCATTTTTTAAAAGGTCAGGGTTTCCTTGAGACGTTTTTGGAAAGGATTGGATTCTAGACGGATTCTAGAAGCTGTTACTTGATCCTTTGTACATACTTTTACAAAGCACTATAAACTGGATTCCTTTTCTAGGTCTAGATCATGCGTTGCTAGGACCCTTCTCCTTCCACCTCCCAATTATAGTTAGCTATGGTAATCTACCCGTATAGCTAAGGTTGCTGTAGCAGTGATCAATATTAACATACACTTACCATAACAGTAGATGTTCAAATGATCACTGCTGCAGTAGCCACTCTATCCCTCCACCCCCCCTGTTTTTTTGGCTTGCTTTTTATGCCAGAGTGTGGACATTTATTTTTTGTTACTCTTAGCCTTGTCCTTTTAGGGCTCAGCCTCACTTTCTCTGCTGGCAGGAAAGCTCTGAAGGGCTGTGTGCCCAAACTTGTTTTTAGTCAACTCAGCTCGAGTTGCTTGACAGTTTGGATGATTGGAAGGTGCCATGAAGCTTTGGAAGCTGTCCGGCTGTTATATCCTTTGCAGGATATAATCCATATAGCTAAGGCTACTCGGGCAGTGATCATTCAGACATCTACTCTTATGATAAGTTCAACTCACACAACTGTGCTTTCTATCATTCCCTTTGTTGTGGATGTTATATATACATTTCTCCCTTTCCAATAATTTCCATATTCAGAAATCCTTTCCAAAAATCATTTTGGTGACTCCATTCTGGTCCAGTCAAAACTGGTTCTCCCTTCTTTATGGAACTGGCCAAGGGTAATTGCAACAAGCTTCCTCATGGACTGGATCTCCTCACACAAGTCAATGGGTTTTTATACACCACAACATCAAACAATTGACTACCTGGATGCTTTAATTTTTATACCTTTTAGGCATCTCTTTCATGAGGACATACAGTAGGTACTGAAAGAGCCAAGAAAGCCTGCTATTAGAAAATCACATATTGGAAAAAGAAGAGATAATATTTTGTGCCTAGCCAATGACTAGGGCCCATCAGGAATTTTATACCACTGGTGTTCAAATATTTGTCTGAGTTGCTATCCTCTGGCCTCCCTTGTTCCCCCATAAAGGTTCATCTTGCAGCCATTTTAGCATGTCTGCCCATGGATCTCCATCTTTTCTCTCTGTTTTCTCTTTGTTTATAATGAAACAGTTTCTAAAAGGAGTTTTACACCTGAGACCCCCTCAAAAACAGGTTTTCATTCTTGGGATCTCAATATTATGCTGTAGAAATTGACTAGGTCACCTTTTCAACCCACCTATATGACTCACATGAGGTTCATCACTTGGAGAACTACTCTTCTTATTGCTCTGACATCTACAAGAAGACTTTGTGAGTTGCAGTCTCTTATGGTATAGAACCTTTTCAGGTATTTCACAAAGACAGGGTCAGTCTGTGCACAAATCCCCCTTTCATGCCCAAGATTGTTTCAGAGTTCACGCTGAATCCAGCCATCAATCTCTCTGTTTTCTATCCAGATGAAAAAACAAGGGAGAAAAGACTACACTCTTTGGATGTACATAGGCAACTCAGGTACTAACTTGCTAAAACTAAGTCTTCCAGGAAGAAAGCTAGCCATCTATTTATTTGCTATTCCAGCTCTAAGAAAGGTTAACCCATGTCTAAACAGACTATTTCCAGGTAGTTATTTTCTTCTCTTGTGCTGTGTTACTCTCACCTTAGCAAACACATTCCAGGCAGTGTTCAGGGCATTCCACAAGGGCCTTAGCTTCTATGATGGCATACTGAAAAGTGTGATCTCCAGAAGTAGTCTAGAAACAGTAGCTTGGTCGATTATTCATACATTTACAAAGCACTACAAACTGGATTCCTTTTCTAGATCCAGAGAAAGCTTTGATGTGAGCATGCTCCAGGGGCTCCTGAACCATTATCCTTCCTCCTCCCATATTGTATAAGCTATGATAATCTACCCATAGGCCCCTGTAGTACTGAGACTGATGAAAATAGTACAGTTGTGCAAGTTGCATTTACCCATAACAGTAAGTGTTTGAATTCTTTATGTTGCAGTAGACACATCTGTCCACCATCTTCCATTTCTGTATATAATTCTAGTGGGATAGATAATTAGATTTTATTATTGATATCTTAATTAAGTTCAGGTTGAAGTCCCCATTTTAGTTTAAGGGCAAGAACGTCCTGAAGATTAATGAAGATGTGCAACTTTATCTACTTATATAGCCCCCCCCCCCCAAAAGAAATGGCTTAGCCTATAGGCAAGCAGAGTGACAGTGTAGAAGGGGATGAAAGCTTTTGGAAGCTGGCCAGTTGAAATTTCCTTGGTAGAATACAACCTATTGACTAATGCAGCAGTGAAGAATATAAACATCTACTGTTAGGGCAAGTATAAGTTACACAGCTTTACCTTATCACCTAAGTGGAACCTTGCCTAAGTTTAATACAGTCATTAGAGACTTATGCACTTTTGTCCATAATGAACTGTCCTTTGTTCATCGAGTGTCAATTACAATAAGCAAATCATTGTCATTGACAAGTGAATTATAAAAAGGTATATCCTCAAGATCTGAAGTGGTTTTAACACCCCTGTATTCCTTATTAGGCTAATTATTTAACTTAACATTTAAATTGATATGTATCTTACTTTTCTAACCAAGAGAAACTAATGGCTAGGCTTC
This sequence comes from Protopterus annectens, assembly GCF_019279795.1. Taxonomy (NCBI): domain Eukaryota; kingdom Metazoa; phylum Chordata; order Ceratodontiformes; family Protopteridae; genus Protopterus; species Protopterus annectens. The sequence continues at coordinate 1,332,275,250 of NC_056739.1, forward strand.
CTTAGTTGCCTGGATAGACTAAAAAAGTCTTTCACTATTTTCCATTTTGTACAGACTTCCAAGTGGAGAGTTCGTTTTGCCTATTAGACTATGAAAAAACTGGTTTTGCTAGATTTTTTTGTATTGCAGAAATGTTAGTAATATTAGTAACCACTCATTCCAAAACTCTCAGCCTACACTGTAATCTAAAGAGGACTTCTTGGAGGGTTCACTACCCAAAGGATTCCCCACTTTTTGAACAAATTTTCATTGCATGTTAAATGGTGTAACACCATGACCTCCTTCAAGTTAAGTCATGATGATAGGACAGGTGCACATAACTTTACCTCAGGGATTAGTAGTATGACCCTTATCAACAAGAAAAGTAAACAGACTGATGAAACTTCTTATGGCTAGGTTATATATGTTTGTTCAAAGACCCTGCCTAGTGCTAACCTATGAACTTATTTAGGCTGGTGGAGAAGACAGGAAATGGATTAGGTAGCTTGCTTGGAAATTTTGATCATGGTAGAATGTATTGACCATCATACCAAGTGATCTGTAGATTGTAGAGCTGCAGCTGATAGTAGACGGGGCATTGTGGACTCTTTGATCTCTACAGAAGCACCATTTACTAAATAAGATAATGATACATTAAAATATCCACATATTGGATCATTTGGAAGGGTGAGAAGACTAGACAATGTATGAGTCTGAGTAAGAACAGAGATCAAGTATACTGTAGATTAGGTGGGAAGTAAGAAGATGAAGGATTTGTAGCTGCATATAGGGGAAAGGACCACAGAAGGTTGGTAACCAACAGAGGGCTATGTACTATGTCTTTAACAGGAAATTCATCTAGAGATGGTAGTGAACTCTACTTTGCTGCAAGTGGATTGGTCACACTGACCACCTCAAAGACTACTCAATCTGCCCAAGATGGCTTCATATTATTAGCTTTAGGGTCTCTAAATCTTTTTACCTACTCTTCATTGAATCCCCCTAATACAGTTCTTAGTCATCTCTTTATTATTGATCTCTCTCACACTGTGGTCCCAGTATAACCATACACATATTTCTTTAAATCACTCTGCTATAATCCCACTTCTATCTTTTTTTAAGCCTCTTACCTTCTTATATATCTCACTACACTTAACTTCAGACTTCAGCACTCCACTGACTGATTGTTCTCCTCAATTTTCTTCTTCTTTTGGCTCTATCCCCTCCTTTCGCCTTGCAGGCTCACTTCGCTCCCCTACCCTGCCCCCAATTTCCACCCATCCCCAGTTGTCCTACACTTATTATCACTTTGCCACCCCCCCTCATCTGACACCACTCCCACTCATCAGAATCAATCAGCATTAACCAATCATTCACAGGACCCAGCCCTAGTACTCAAACCCTCTCCAGTCTCTCACTATATGCTAATTATAACCATCCCAACTCTATTTTCAGCAAACATTACTCAAATACCCCTACAATGCCTCCACATACTTTTAACAAATCCTCAAACTCTAATCCTATTTACTGCCTAATACCCCCACTTATAATTCTCTATCTTCTCACAGCCTATGAATACCAACACCTCCCTGGCACCCACTACCCTAGGACCAAAATGAGTACTACTAATCAGCCACATAATTCTAACCAACCACTACACCACCTCTCATCAAACTCTTCTAATGCAAAAACTCAACAACCCATTTGTGCTTCATATATTAATCCTAGAACTAAATACTACCACAATCTCTTATTAAAACTCCAGAAACTTGCTATTAGATTACTACCTAACCTCATAGTGGATGGTGACATCCATCTTAACCCAGGCCTAACCCCACCTGTTACTATCAGCCCCACAAATAACACCCATACTAACCTACAAAACTCAAATAATGCCCCCAACTCACTCCTAGTGTGTCACCTAAACATCAGAAGTATAAACAAGAAAATTCACTACTTACATGCCCTCCTGGATATCCACTCTCCTGATATACTATGCCTTACCGAGACCTGACTCAAGCCTACTACCATTGATAATGAGATTATACCCCCAGGGTACAATATATTAAGACTTGATTGCATCTCTAAGAAAGGAGGGGGGGGTAGCCATCTTGTATAAATCCACTCTGGAAGTATCCAAAACTAGTATCCCAAATGCCTTGTTTACTAACAATGCAGAAATACTCATCACAAAGGTCCAACTCAACAAACGCAAATCTATAAACATTGCATGTATCTATATTCCCCCAGGTGACAACACAGATACCTTGGAGGGTATCCTCCAATGGCTCTCCACTAACTGCCCCCAGGAAACTATTATTCTCAGGGATGTTAATATCGACTGGAATACTTGCTTTTCAGACTTCCCCTCCACCCATATAAATTTGCATGGCTTCTCCCAGATGATATCTTCCCCAACCAGAATCAATAAGCCTAACACATCCCTGTGACTAAATTAACCATCAAGCAGCCCTCTCAGTGCTTTCTGCCTTAGTTTGTATCACTTGGAGGCCCACCTGTTTATTTGCATCTCTATACATTCCCCTTCATTGCTAATGTATCTCCCTACTCTAATCTGTGCACAAACTGGCTACTAATCAGCAAGACAATGTGAAGACACACTCCCAACCTTAATAAACTTTGCTGTCTCTTCTCTCCTTCACTTTACAGGTAGTTTGAATTATTACTTACCCCCTCTGAGGCCTTCACTGATTTCCACTGATTGCCTCTCTGGTTTCTTTGCATTCCACCTGGTTTACACCCCTTGTGCTATCTCCCTCCCCCAATACAAAGTCTATATTAGAATCCTGCTGAGCATGGAGCCATCTTTAAATTTCTAGTCACCCACCAGGACACAAGTGCCCCTCAGCAGTTACATTCTGCTTGCTGGTAAGCCATTAGACCTCAGGAATTTGTTTTAAAAGTGTTCAGATTTGTAAAGTAATACTTACTTTTTCTTTTGTCTTGGTTGGCTCTGCCACGCTCCATTCGCCCTCACTAATGCTCAGGCTCTTTCCGCTCCCCTGCCCTGCCCCCTATTCCCTCCCGCCCCCACTACCTTTACATTTATAGTAATCACAGCCACACCCACAGCTCACCCTCACATCACCTCCACCAATCACAGCTCCTCAATTCATATCACATTATACCACACCAACTTGCTCCACACAAAATACCCCCAATCACTCTCATTCCCACTAGGCATTTTTTACATCACCCACACTACTTCCGCATCCACATATAGTGCAACTCTATAATTCATATTCAGACCCCCTACCTAGAAACAACTTAAACTTTATAACCATGACTGTCACGCAACTAAGTATAGTCTGTCTTCTCATAATTCTTTACAACACCACAAGTTATCACTCTAGCAATATCCCCAAAGTTAGTAGCACAACACTGCATTATGCATTCTCGTATACAGACACCACACATTATAATAATACCTGCCCACAGTTATTCAAGAACTACATAATGGACCAATTCAGGACTAAACACATATGCTCTCATTCCTACTCCAAAAAAACACAATACTTTCACACACTCCTCACCAAACTCCAACATCTGTATAACCATTTTAACTCCAGGCTCACCATAAGTGGGGATATCCACCCCAACCCAGGCCCAAATCCATCCTGTCCAACTCAAACTGCTCCAACACAAATGTCAGAACATAACATCCCCACTTTCTTCATCCCTGGGCAAATCAACAACAGCAGCAAAACCAACCATCTTTTAATGCTAAATATTAATATTAGAAGTATCAAAAATAAAATACCTGAACTCCAGGCCACAATAGCACACTACTCCCCAGACATAGTTGCTTTAACAGAAACCTGGCTAAATAAAAACATAGCTAACTCAGAAGTTCTCCCTACCAGCTACAATATCATTAGACAAGACAGACCAATTCGTAAAGGGGGTGGAACTGCCTTACCGTACAAGTCAAACTTAACTGTCCGTCAATTACCAAACTCCTACCCCTCCCCCAATAATTGGGACATACTTGTCTCACAACTTCAACTTCACCCTAAAAAAGTCATCACCACAATTGTGATCTATATTCCATCTGGTAATACACCTGCTAGCCTTGAAGACTTCTTAGCCTGGTGTTCTTCCACATACTCACAAGAAACCCTTATTCTGGGGGACTTCAGCCTAAATTGGTTCACCTGTATATCAGAACCACCAAGTAATCTAATAAATCTCCATGGCTACCAGCAGCTAGTCCAAATTCCAACTAGATGTGATAAAAAATCTAAAAGGGAATCCATCCTTGACTGGGTCCTAACTAACAACCCCACATTGTACCCTCACACAGGCAGTCTCCCAGACACCTTAAGTGACCACAACATAATATACTTTATACTCAGTAGAACAAGCATATGCAAAACCATTAACTATATATCCACTAGAAACACAAAACAATTCTCTCCTGAGGTCCTCAACACTTTACTCTGTAACTGTGACTGGACCCCCCTAAAAACCCTCCCACTTGACCAGGCTGTAGCATATTTCAACAAAACATTTCTACAACACCTAGACACTGTCGCTCCATTGTGCAAAATCAAGGTTATAACCTCTGCAAACCCCTGGCTCAGTAAAGAAACCAAGCAAATCCTCAAGTCCAGAGACACTGCCTGGCTTTACTATCAAAAAAAAAAAAAAACAAAGAAACACAAAGCCTAACTAAGTACCAAGAACTGTGCAACCATGCAAAAAAATGCATTAGGCTGGACAAAAAATCCTACTACACAACATTACAAATTAAATACCAACACAACCCGCAAAAATTTTGGAAAAATGTAAACCAGCTACTAAAATCCACCCAAAAGGCTACCCCCAAACCAACCACCCCTGACTAAAGTTCACATCGAAACACAATTCAACTCCCACTTTGTGAACTCAATTCTATCCTTAGTATCACAGAACAGTTCCTTCCTCACTATCCCCCCCAACACAAATAACACTAATACAAGCTTTACCCTCAAAACAGTTTCCACCACTTCAATCAAAAGCATGCTCTCCAAACTAAAAACCTCATCAACAGCAGCCGACCTACTCCCCAGCTATTTCTTGAAACTCACAGCAGATGCTATTGCTATCCCAGTCTCCACTCTCATAAACAGATTAATTGTTGAAAACTATGTGCGCAAACTCAGGAAAATATCCTATGTTACACCCATACATAAGGGCGGGACCTCCACTGAACTTAATAACTACAGACCCATTGCTTTACTCTCCCCCCTGGCCAGAATCCTAGAAAAATGCATCCATACCCAGATGCTAAATTATTTCCTAGACAGCAACATCCTGTCACCTACTCAGCATGGTTTCAGACCTGCCCATAGTACCACTACAGCCCTCCTCTGCTTCACAGACACAGTAAACCGTCTCAAAAATGAAGGCCTACAAATGTAAACTCTTTTTTTGGATATGTCCAAAGCATTTGACACAGTCTCACACCAAATCCTGCTAAACAAACTAAACCAATATCATCTATCAAATTCCACTCTTAGCTGGTTCCAAAGCTACTTAACTGACAGGTACCAAGCTGTGAAATGGGAAAATTCTCTCTCTCTCCTCAGCTGCCCATAACTATAGGAGTCCCACAGGGTTCTATCTTAGGACCACTACTATTCAGTCTTCACAAATGACCTCCATACCTCCACACAGCATGCATCTATAATTCAGTATGCAGATGACACTACCTTAATCTGTGCTGCACAAAACATTCCCACCCTCCTGCAAACAACTCAACTAGCATTTTCTGATGTTGAAAACTACCTTACCAAAGCCCAACTTATCCTCAATCCAAAGAAAACTCAGCTTATGATTATAACCAGTTCTAACAAAAACACTAAAAGTCAATTCACTATCTATTCCACTAAAGCTACTCCAATTGCTCCAGTGGCACAGGCTAAGCTATTGGGAATAACCATAGACTCCCACCTAAAATTTGATAGTCATCTCAACTTAACTATTAAAAAAGTACATGCCAAACTGGGGTCGCTCTACCGTATCAAACCATTTCTTACCAACAACACAAGATCAGCCATTGCTAGCTCCCAACTTCTATCCACCCTACTCTATGCATCTCCCATTCTGACTAATCTCAACAAAACTGAACTAAGCAGAATGGAAGCCTGCTATAACAGAATTGCCCACTTTGCTGCAAATTGTTCATATAGAACTCATCACTGTACTGCTCTGAGACTGCTCCACTGGCTTGAACTGCCCAACCTCCTAACCTACAATCAGCTCTGCCAATAAGTATCCTGCCCTCAAAAACCTAGTACAACATCACTCAGCCAAAAGGCCTCTTAGATCATCAAGCAAACTACTACTAGAAGTCACCAACAGCTACAATAGCTTTGGAGATGCACTATATAGTAGTTCGGTGGCTAACAAATGGAACTCTGTCCCTACAAGCATTCAAAACACATCATCCAAAGCCTCCATTAAAGACCTCATCAGGCTACATCTCAAGGAAAGTTGACAGTGCCATGATTGCTCCCCAGGCTAGTGAAAGCAGATAACACATACATACAAAATCTAGAGCACTTGATAATAGTTTTCAATCTTAATCACAAACACTGGCTAATCTACAATGTATGTACTGTACCTGTGTACTATGTATGTATTCTACCTATGTTCCAAATTTCAGCTGTACACCACAAATCTATTAATTACCTTTATTTTTCAAATTAATATTTTTTGTTTGTTCTCTCCACTGTAACTGTTTATGTGCCGCATACCACTGTAAAAACATGTCTCCTGTAATTTGTGTGTATACTGATCGTGTCTAAATAACTAAATGTGTCTGTAATTTTTCTTTGTGGAGCTTTTCTCCCCTGGCCTCTGCTGAAAAAAGGCCTTTTCAGCTCAGTCAGACACCCCCGATTAACAAATGTAAAATAAAATAAATAAAAAGGAAAGTATCCCAGACTGGATATTAATAAATAACCTATCTCAGATATATAAAACAGGCACCCTACCTGAGGACTTTAGTGATCAATTCCTGACCTATCTAATCAGAAAAAGAAATTACATCCCTCAACAATCTTCATTTAAAACCATTAGAAGTTGTAAAAACTTTATTCAGACTAAATTTCAGAATGAACTTAACACGTGACTGGTCCAAACTATGGCTACTTCCACTAGATGAAGCGGTCTCATACTTTAACTCTACATTTCTTGCTATCCTGGATAACCATGCTCCCCCACACACTATCAAAACCAATAACAAAGTAGTGCCATGGCTGTCCAATGATACAAGACAAACAATTATTAGCAGAAACAAAGCGTGGACCTCCTGGAGAACCACAAAATCCCCAAAATACCACCTTATATATAAAGAGCTGAAAATGATACAGAGAAGTCTATTATGCTAGACAAAATTAATTACTATTGTAATCTGCAACAAAAGCACCAAAATCAACCACAAAAATTCTGGTCAGGCATAAACAAACTTCTCTACCCAGGCCAATCAACTACCCCTACCCCCTTAACTACCCTCCAACAACCTCCTAAAATTGTTGCTAACACCTTTAACACTTTCTTTACAGAAGCCGTGCAATCCCTAGCCAGTAAGCTATCTCCCTATACCCCAAGTACCACCAACCCCACACCTGATAATAGGATCCCCTTTAAGCTTGATCCAGTACCAACATCTTTTATTAAGTCCCTACTTAAAAAACTGAAACACACCACCCTTTCAGCAGACCTACTACCTGCAGAATATCTCCAAAAAGCCACTAATGAAATAACATACCACATATCAATTTTAATCAATAGAACTATCCACGAAGCCTATATCCCCCACATCTGGAAAATCTCCCACATTGTTCCTCTTCATAAAGGGGGAGATTCCACTGAACTTTCAAATTATAGGCCTATAACCATTCTGTCTCCCTTGGCTAAAATAATGGGAAAATGTATCCACAAGCAATTTCTTGCCTATCTGAATCAAAACACTCTCCTAGCCCCCTCCCAGCATGGATTTAGACCTTGCCATAGTACAACCTCAACCCTTCTCTCCTACTCCCATACAATAAATCAAAACCGTAATGACAACAAGCTCTCCTCAGCCCTCTTCCTTGACCTATCCAAGCCATTTGATATGGTAAATCGTCAGCTACTCTTAAACACATTAAAATCACTCTCCATAGATAACCTAGCAATTACCTGGTTTCATTCTTACCTAAGTGACAGACAGCAAGCTGTACTATGGATGAATAACCTATCATCCCTTTTACCAGTCACCCTTGGAGTCCCACAGGGATCTATATTATGTCCCCTCCTAGTCTCCATATTCATTAATGACCTGTACAAAGTCATCTCTGATGCAACTTGTATTCAGTATGCAAATGACTCAACCCTAATCTGCTCTGCCACCTCCCCCACAGACTTACAATCCTTGTCCCAAATCACTTTCAACAAAGTAGAGAACTGGCTCACTGGTTGCCAACTACTTTTAAACCCAAATAAAACCAAACTATTACTCTTCTCCCCCACTCACAAGGTCCCCTCACCACCTCTCACTATAATATCTAACAATGGTACCATAATTTCCCCAGAACCTAGTACTAAACTACTGGGAGTGATCATCAACAACAACCTCAAGTTTGATGCTCACATAGACAAAACTATTAAAACAGTTAATAAAAAATTAGGCTCTTTATACAGGATTAAACCATTCCTAACCCCATCTGCTAGAACTGTTATTGCCCGTACACATCTGCTATCAACCCTTCTTTATGCCTCACCCATCTTCGTAAACCTAAGCAAATCAAACCTCAATAAATTTACTAGGTGTTACAATAACATTGCCAGATTTGCCACAGGGTCAGTTTATAGAACCCATAACTGCCTTAACCTTCAATCGTTAGACTGGCTTGAACTACCCTATCAACTGCAATATAACCAACTAATAGTTGTTCGCAAAATCCTCTACCAACCAGACAGTACACCCATACTGAAATATATTATTAGCCCCAACAGTAACCTAAAATCCCTTCGCTCTTCCAAGGCAGTTACATGGTCATCTGTGCATACTTTTACAAGGTATGTACATACGTTTACAAGGTATTGAAAATGGATTCCTTTTCTAGATCCCACACAGGCTTTGCTAAGATCATTTTGTAGGGGCTCCTGGATCCATATCTTTCCTCTTCCCAGGTTGGACAGGCCTTGGTAATCAACCCATATAGCCTAAAGGTTACTACAGCAGTGAGGAGTTTCAACTTTTTTTATTATGGGTAAATGCAACTTACACAACTGTGGTTTCTCCCAAACAATTAGGCAATAGTGAGATATGCGCTGATAAATAGCCACATAATCAAAGTCTGCAGAGCAACAAGTGGACAATGATAATACAATGCTTTTACTTTGGCGATGGTGGAGCAGATAAGAAGAATATGCATCTAGCATTACATTGATGCTTTATTTCATGCTAAGCAGGTTTGGTTCACAGAACGGATCTTCAACATGGGTAGCTAAGATGTGTGGATAAATCATATAGCTTGCACTGAATTGATCACAAAGTTCTGCCTTAACTGGTAGAGGTTTGTTTAAAGAAGTATGTGAAAATGCCCTTGGCTGAATAAGAAAGAGGAACAACATAAATCAGAAGAGGGTGCCTTGCATGAAGTATAACGGGGGGGGGGGGGTGAGAAGAGCAGAGACTACATGCAAGGCATGCTAAGGGACTATGATGCAGTCTATATTGTAAAGCAGGAAAATCAATTGCTATTAATGCATTGTATAATGAACAGGGAAAAAGCTGTTTAAGAAAAATCATAGTGAAATACCAGGCATTCCTGCAATTATTATTTTTCATGAATAGAGAAGCACCATGATTAAAGAAACATTTGACAGAAAGATATCTTTGGTGTACATTATGGGCACAGTAGATGGGAAACACTTGCAGTGATCAAAACAGTTGAGGCACTGAAAGAAAATCATAATGCATGAGAAAGGTATGGAGCTCACAAAGGCTCATTTTCACAAAGAAAAAACCTGATATTGTAAATTCTGCAATGCCAAAACAAAATTTGATTACAACACTAATACACAGACTTAAAAAGTTGTTACAATTTTAAAGCATGTTTGGAGGGGTAAAGCATCCCTGCATTCGTCATACTCTGGTATTGAGATATATTCACCCCAGGGCTGCTGTACTTTTAAGATATATTTACCCCAGGGCTGCTGTACTTCAGAGATGTATTTACCCCAGGGCTGCTGTACTTCAGAGATGGTGGAATACTCTGGTATCATAGGATCACAGGAGGTCACTAGGCTACTGAGCCTAGGGTTCTTACAAGCCTAGCCAAGTTTTAACCTTTATTTCCACAATCAGTACCTATCATCCCTGTCCAAGAGACACATAGGTGGGACCCCTGGGGTGAATTTATGGTTACCCATCCAATTGTCCAGATTGCATATGAAGAGGGCCAATGAGATGCTGTGTTTCACATGAAGTGGAAGTCTGTTCCAAAGGTGTGGCAACCTCTGGGAGACAAATTTGTCCCTCCAGCAGGTTTTATTAATGTCACATACCAGGTTATGGCCATTAAAGCGAGTAACCCATGTACCATTTGACTTACGGATATGGAGCATTTCGAATAAAGCAGGGTCATAGACTGCCTTATATGCAAGTCAGAAATTGCTTTTGGGTAGTCTGTATGAAACAGAATAAAGTTGCAGTGATTTGAGGAGATCCTCAAAGAAAAGGTGCTGAAGACCTTGACTTTTTCTTGTGAGGAACCTTTGTGGTCTCTCCAATTGCTGCAGGTGCTTGGAAAGGTACATACCCAAAGGGACACTGTACTCATTTATTGGCCTGATGAAGGAAGAGTACAGGGAGGTTATAACTTCTTTTTTTCTGGAGACAATGCCCTTACTTACGAGATGAGCAATATATTCTATATTGCCCTTCTTACCACTGTGGAGACATGGTGATCAAAGGTAAGGTTGCTGTCCACCTGTGTGCCCAGGACTCTCACCACTGAGTGCATACTTAGGGTGTTCTTATTGCTGTGTTATCTAGCAGGAACATCACTCTTACCACAAGGGATGATAATACATTTTTTTGCATTGAGTTTTAGGCCATGACTTTGGCACCAGTCATTTGCTTGTGTGAGACCCTCTTGTAGGATATTGACATCATTTGTCAGCATTAGTCAACAGCAAACTTTGTCAGACACAGAGCTTTAGTTTTAGATTGCACTTCAGAGAAATAGATTCCAAATAGTAGAGGTCCCAGGACTGATCCCTGTGGAACACCACTGGTTACAGGTCTGCTGTTGGAGGTGGATTCCCCTATTTTGACTATATGTGTTCGATCAGTGAGCCAGTTAGTGACCCAGCTAATGATATACAGGTTGATACCTAGCTGGGTGAGTTTGTCAATTATGCCTGAGTGGGGGATAGTGTCAAAAGCCTTGGCTATGTCTAGGTAGGCTGTATGCACAGATGTCTCCTCATCAAGGGCCTTGGTGACCGTCTCGAAGAAGTCCACCAGGTTTAACAGGCAAGATCTCCATTTGACAAATCCAAACTGAGTAGGGTCAAGTGTTTGGAGGTTACCAATGCCTTTGTTGGTAAGATCCATGATGATTCTCTCCATGGCTTGCAAATAAGGCTAGTCTGGCTAATAGGTCTATAGTTCCTGGGGGTCAGTGGAAGCACTACCTTTGTACAAAGGGATAACGGTGGCCTTTTTCCATTCAGCTGGGATGAAGCCAGTGCTTAGGCTATGATTGAAAAGAGTACCTAATGGCATTGCTAATTCTTGTATGAGGCAATGTATTACACAGTCTGGGATGATTCCAGGTCCCATGGATGCTGTGTTTTTGACCTTAGAGAGGGTATTAATGACCTGCTCTTTAGAGATATGGGGTAGAGGACAGGTGGCAAGGATGTCTTGGAGTAGTGTGGCAGGGAAAGAGGAGTGAAGTTTTCACAGAATCTGTTGGCTAACCGGTTAGTCTGTATATGTGATATCATTAACTACCAGTTCAGCACAAATCTGAACCTTTCCTTTTAGGTTACAGATGTTACTAAATAACACCTTATGGCTGTATTTAGTTAAGGAAGTGAATCTGAATTCATAGTTAGATTTGGAGGACTTCACAAGGAGTCTTATTTGCTTGTTTAAGTTGAGGAGGGATTGTTTCCATTTTGGGGCTCGCTCCCTCTTACTCTTAAATAGCAATTTCTTCCTCTAATTGTAAAGCCTGTTAATGGCAGTTGTTCAACAGACAGGTTTGCTCTTCCTTGAGAAGCTTGTTTTAGTCCTATCAGGTATGGCCAAGTAAATGCAGTTCTTCAGGTGTTTGTATAAAGCATTTGTGTAGAACTTGGCATAGTTGCCAGTTCTATCTGAGGGAGGAGGTGCAGTGAAGTTATTAATACCATCATGTAAGAGGTCATAGTCTGCCATGGAGAAGATTTTTAGTTTAGTATGTGCTACTGTGTGTGTGTCTGGGGGGGGGGGGGGGGGCAGGTGTGATAGTAACTTTGAGTGAGACTGATTTCTGGTCAGATCTCACCAGGGAAGACCTCACAATGGGGGTGCTACAGTAGTCCCCCATATTGGTAAGCATCAAATCCAGGATGTTAGCATCCCCTGTGGGTTATCAACTAGCTGGTCCAAGGCACTGGAGTTAATGAAGTCAAGGAACCTTTGGGTAAGTGAGTTTCCATGAGTAATTTTCCCAGTCAATGGATTGATAGCTAAAGTTGCCCAAAACCATGGTGTTCGGATGTATCTTGATAGACTCAAGTAGATGCAACTAGGAAGAGCGGGTGTCCTGATTCATGGAGGGGGTCCTGTAGCTGGAAAAGACTTGAATAGGTGTCCTACCAACAGTTAATTGCACCTGAAGAATCTCCATGGAATCATGCTGTCTAACCAATCTGGAAGTGTATTTATCTGTAATGAATATTGATAGACCGCCATCTTTAGTTTTCACGCCTTCAGTTTGTGGTCTGAACTTGTGGAAGGAGGTTTAGCCCTATAGGGCTGGGGTGATCCCCATGGCCTTAAACCAGGTCTCCGTGACTGCACAAATGTCAGTGTCTTCCAAGGTTTGGACTGCTTCTAGTGAATGCAGTTTTATGTTTCAGCTGCTAGAGTTTAGCAGCAAAACCTTGTAGTTGTTCTTAGATGGAGTTCTTACATCAGGAATTTTGTCCTTGAGACACTACTTAAAAAAAGGCACTATGGGGTGGCAAGGGCCTTGGCCAGTAGCTGAAATCCCAGGGGTGACAGATGAAGACCATCTCTGGCAGAGCATCAGGGTCTGTCGATCATGTCATCCCAGGCTGACAAATACTGTAGTCTCTTGAAATTACATCGAGATATATTTACCCCAAGGCTGCTGTACTTCAGAGATATATTTATTCCAGGGCAGCTGTACTTCAGAGATGGTGGAATAGCCAGAAGTGTTACACCCTCAGGGTTGTTCCTAATGATGCACTGTCTTAAGGTAAGTTTATTATCAAAAAGCTATTCTAAATGGATACTCCATTCAAATGTATTACAACATCAGGGTACGCATGATACTCATCTCTTTCTTTTAATAAAATGTATTAGAAAATGATAAGCAGATGGGTGCAATTCTTTACTTGCGAACAAAAATCCTTATTTCTTCGTTAGATACCTAATGATACACTGAATCCACATTTTCTGAATATGAATCAGATCCATTAGAACTCCCTCGGTTAAAAAAATGTGGAAACGTGAATCACAAAGTATCATGAACAAAACATAGCCATCTCTGAAATAAGGTCTGAAGGTACTTTGAAGATTCCTTTTTCATGAGTTCCCAGTTAAGAAACTGTAGTATCTGTGCATTAGGAAGGATGAATTAGACTTCAAAATAGGTTAGGATATTCATAAACATAGTGCACAGTTGCATAAATATATTCTGTACAAATGTAGCAATGATGATTGACATTCAGAAGATTATCTTTAAATGGCACACAGGTGTCCATAATACCTAGTAGTGTACTCTACAAATCAGTGTAACAGATGGGGGAAGTCACTGTGTAGCATGCCAGTACTATACAGCAAGGAAGTAATTGCCTCTGAATTGAAATCAATCCATGGCATCTCTATGGCTAGATTCCATAGAGTTTTTGTGAAAAATATTATGAAGTAGATTGCTAGGCCTTTCTTCCATACAGCAGGGGGAAAACTACATAGTAAGCTATGTTAGCTTATATATTATTTTATAGCTCTTCCCTACTGTACTGTGCTCCTTCATCGCACACACTTGTCCACAAAACTGTCCCCATCATTAGGTATGATGGTGCAGCTAGTGTTGTGTGAGCTCCCATTGGTGTGAGCTTGGCAGCCTCACTGTAAGGAGGAAGGGAGTGTAACTGCAGTAGCAGGTTTGTCTGCACCACAAGAAGCCCAATTTCTAATAATATTTTCCTATTTTTCTAGTATACAAAGGAGTGTATTTTTTTTCCTTTTTAGTCTAAGCACTGATGTTACTTCTCTGCTCACTTTACTTTTGGAACATATGGAAGGGAACATGTTCTGGAATAGTTGCAAACACTGCATCATCTGTGTAGGTACAACGTTTTAGTCCTGTCAGTTATCCTACTGATACCAACCCATATGAAGTTTTTGTGGTGTTTATGAACTACATGCAAAACTTGAAGGAAGGACATTTTCATTTGTAGTCTGTGCACACAGTACTATGGAACAGAATGTGGTAAGACTGCATCAAGGTCTTCCTCCACAGTGTATCACTGTTTAAGAATCACACAGGGTTTTGGTGCATCTTGCTCTTAGTTTTCATAACCCTATCATGTTGCCTTACTAGACGTGCTGCTCACACTTCAAAATATTCACTGCAAAAGCTTTAATATTTTTCAAATGTATTGCTACAATGATATTCCAATTCTTCAGTCATGTAATTAAGTATGTCAGTATAAGATATATTGCTTGGCATTAAGTTTGCATTTCACGATTATGAAGAACTCATCGTGCTTTAATCTCAAATTTAAAAATACACACAAGTTGTGTAGTACACATAATTTACTGTTCTAGCCTAGAGATTATAATAGGATTTGCTTGAGCTTTCTGGCAATATGATCTCATCTCTCTGGAAATAATAAATTGTTTTAGTAGCATAACAGTGCTTTATTAACAGAGATGATAAATTATGAAAAAGACTGAATATATCTTAAATCCTATTAGCCAGAAAGAAAGATAGGTTTCTTAATAATGAAAAGTCATATGGTGAAGGTAATAGCTGAGTTGGGATTTCAGTTTATGCATATAATAGGCTGTCTGTGTGTGTGTGTGTGTGTGTGTGTGTGTGTGTGTGTGTGTGTGTGTGTGTGTGTGTGTGTGTGTGTGTGTATCTACATGCAAGTGTTTATCTGCATGTTTATTCAGCTAAAGCTATGATTATAAACATATGCACACATATTTACTGTTTGAATCTGTGGTTTAAGAATGCCAAGCTCCTAGGTATGGTATAAATTAAAGAAGGCCGTCATATGCCTTGCTAAGAAGTAATTCGGTGAATGCTATTTCCTCAAAGGGAACTGACTGAAATGGAGTTTAATAAGACAGCCATATCCCATCTCAGGTAGCTGCACCCCCCCCCCCACACCTACCATGGCATGGACTATAATTTAGTGAGGGGATATGTTAGTTTTTTTTTTTTAATGTGGGTGTATATGGTCTTATTGAATGCTATTTCATTGAGTTCCTATACACAGTAAAGCACAACTGATTCTACTGGAGTCCAAAATGCAAAATTATAGCCCTTTACATAAAAAGTATTATCATTATTGAAATATGTCTTTGAATGACTCAAACAACTTGAGTAGTAGTCTTAACAGGAAGTATCTTCCAAGTGTTGTTAATAAACTAAACATTGTTTGTAATGTGAGTCGTAGTAGTAAATCAGATCATTATTACCTTGGAGATGTGAAAACATTTAAAATTACTACTGTGGCATAGAAGGACAAAGCCCTGACTGCAGCCCAGTTGACCTGAGATTGATTAATGGCTTGGGAAACTGGAAAGGCCAGGGAGAGTTAGGTGAGGGATGTGCAAATTTATTTGGCACACTTGCCTGAGAAGGATGGCTGTGGTAGCTCTTTTCCTTGTGATGACCTGCTGCTTCAGGAGAGAGTGGCATAGCCTGTTCCCTTGAGATGAGTGAACGCTATGCTGTAACTCTTGCAGAGGCATATCAAGGAGTAGGGAAGCTTCTGAATAAGGGGCATAGATTGTCCATTCTTGTTGATGAGGAACCCATATTAAGGTGCAAAAAAAAAATTCCATAGTCGCTACCAGGATAATGGCTTTGTGATCAGCTCTTGCCTTATGGGATACAATGTGCTGGAAACAGCTCTGGCCCTGTGAGCAATGACTGGACCAACAGCGCACAGGTAGCAGATGGTCAGCAGGCAATTAGGCACAGAAAATGTAATAAAAAATAAGAATATTCATCTTGTACCACTGAAATATGGATGGGAACATGCTAGATAGTAAAAGTGACTTAAAAACAAAATCGCACTTATAACAAGACAGAGAAAATAAGGAGTCGGTGCTCATGGATAAAGAAAGATTAGCAGTGAAATTAAATGCATGAAAACTCAGTGCTGCTAGAAAAAATATAAAGGTAGTGTCTGTGAAACATGTATTATCCATAGTATAAGACAACTAAAAAGGAACCCCATTTTCCACAAGAAGACTATAGCATGAATGGGTGGATGACATGATAAAATATTATTTAAAGTTCTGTATGTAAGAGCAGCTGGCTTTAATAACAGTGCTGAAACTCTGAAATAATGCAAATGAATAAAGGTAGTGTCAAAATGGGAAAATGTAGTGCTAACTAACTAGAAACTTTAATCTAAACACTATGTATTCCAGCTGTGTTGATGCAGTTGGATAAAGCCCTGAGTACATCCCAGATGACCAGAATTCAGTTAGTGGCTTGTTGGCAGGAGCATCCTGTCAGTGAGAAGAGAGGAATGACAAAGTGAAACCTGATCCCCTCTCTTTTTGGTGGGAGGTTTGGGGAGCACATGGCAGGAGTGCAGACTGCATTACATTCATCATTGGAGACTGGAGATCGTCAGTGGCACTTGTTGTATAGAAGACCAGGAACATTAATGGGGAACCCCTCATGGAAGTGGAGAAACATTTCTCACTTATGCCCATAGCAGACCAACCCATGGATACATCAGAGGCATGCACAGAGAGAGATGTCAGTAAAGCAGCCCACCCCACCCCCAATCTCTCTAGCAGGATGATATAACTTCACGTGTTACTTAACTCTTGCCCTTTGCAGGGCTGAATGAGGCCCTGAGCTTTCACCTCCTGGAAGAACAAATAGGCTAATTAGGCAGGCATGAGCAAAGCTTGATGATAACCATGGACTAGAAAGCAAAAAAAAAGTATATGAAAAAAATATCTGTGTTATACAGAAATAACTGACTTTGGGCAAGTTATGATGGCAGATCCCAATCACAATAATGAAAGAGTATACAAATGTTCAGGTGTACTGCTTGTTTAATGCTGCATTTGGCCAGGTGATTATTGTAAAGGTGGGATCATTACCATAGCTTTCCTGTATATTAATGTGCATCAATGAAGAAATGTGTAGGACTCTATGAAGGCCATAACCATATTGTTATAAGGATAATGTGTAGAACCACCAGGCTACCATAGATGTTGATATAATCTCTCTGGCATTTGTGTGCAAGTGGATGATATAACAAAATAACTATCATGGCAAGCAGAATATTTCAGAAATAGCAGGGATGTTGGAGAATACTCTGTCTTGCTGAATGGTGGCTGGCTGGAACAGGTACCAAGTATTGCATATAGGTTAATAGGTGTATGCTAGACTAACGACCACTAGGGCCTTTATAAGTTTGAACAACCAACCCAGTTGTATCCAGCAAATGTATGTGCCTTTGAGATTATTCTAAGGGGTATATGTAAAATATATGGGAAATATTTATAGGCTGTCTCTGTCCATTTGAGACATAGGTGCTAGATCTGGGATGTATTTCTGATTTCCTATCCACTGGTCTAGGTTTGTCTTAAATAGGGTAACAGAAGAGCTCTGCTCCATATGGATGGGAAGTCTGTTCCAGAGCAGGGGAATTCCTTGAGACATATACCTGTCCCTCCAACATGTTTTACATATGTGTGTGCACGCGTGTGTGTTTGTGTGTGTTTGTGTGTGTGTGTGTGTGTGTGTGTGTGTGTGTGTGTGTGTGTGTGTGTGTGTGTGTGTGTGTGTGTGTGTGTGTGTATGCCAGCCCATAATTCTTATATTCTGCCACTTTGTCCACTATCTCTTCAAAAAGACAAAAGCAGCAATCTAACAGCACCTGTGTGTGGAGGTACTTTGCTCACCACAAGCTATAAATTTCAAGCAACATTTGCATTTGGAAAAATCTAGGTAGAAAACTCCTACAGTGTGGGCTAGCTGTCACAATTTGTAGTGCATGAACAGTACATTATACAGAAGAGTACCTTGGACCTGCATAGTTTTGTCAAAATTTGGGATAAAAGTACCCACAATGAAGAATGAAGTGAATGTGCCATTCTCGCTACTTCAGTGAGTCTTCAGAGATATTTCAGCCCAGAACATTATTATGAAACAAGAAAGGAGGGCCCAAGTAGGGGAAGTGCCTAGCAATTTTATAAAGCAAATATGTTGCTATCACAAAAGATGTTATTTTCAGGTTTTAGCCATAAGAATAAGATGATGGAAAGGAGATGTTGGAGTGGTTTATATAAAAGAGTTTGATTTAACATTTGTGATGTACTATTATAATGATATAACAGTGCAAATACTGAAACTTAGTTTATACTACAAAGTGAATGACATACAAGCAGCTATAAGGGCAGAGAGGGATAAAACCCTGCCTATGATCCAGGTGATTTCAGTTTGATTAGCAACTCAGGTGCCTGTTGAAGCTGGCAGAAAAGAGGACTGATGTGGTCTAGCTTGCAAGTATGTCTTGTATGTAATGGGCACCTGCTCAGAGGAAATGGCCCCATGCTAGAATTTCAATGGAGACCACACCAGAGCACTAGCTTCAGGGGTGGTAGGGAAGTCTTTAAGGCTTATATATGCCATTTGCTAACACCAACTGCATGGCCAAGGAAGTTGCCAGGCACAATCTTGTGGTTAGTGTTTAAATTAATAAATTAAAAGAATTCTCCTCATAGATGACAATTGTGTTTTTAGTCTGCTTGATTCTCACCCATACAGAATCAGTGAGCCATTTGGGTTTTGCAAGGGAATGAATGGATCAGTAGGGTAGCTTGGAAGGAGAGGTACATGGTTACATGAAGGCATGGCATAGACTACCTCTCAACAGTCTGTAGGAAACAAGAGTATAGAGATGGGGATTTGTGATGATCTGCATGGGACATGCTGTTTACAGCATATATTATTTTTGAGAAGAGCCTCTGTGAGTGTTCCAATTGTGTGTGCCTAGGCAGGCTGATACTGAAGGGCAGTTGTACTGAATGATGGGCCTGATGAGGGCTAAATACAGTGGAATGATGACATCCTTGGACCAAGATTCCATGGTCTTGCTTATAAACTGAACACCACAGAATGAGTCATTTACCAGCTTAGACACGTTAGTCAGACCCATATTATTTTCTAATAATTTTAATTATATTTGGAGATTTCCCCAAGACACTGACTATATCTGTTTAGTTGAGGAGTGGCTCTTCATTTGAGATGACCGAGGCAAAGAAATATTCTGTGTAAGTTGAAGGACTGCTGCTATTACAGTAGAAGAAAAATCAGGAAACCTTTCTTGGTAGCTCAGAAGCATGTACAGGAGGGAGTATTTTTATATTCCTTACCTGTGTTTATTTTCTTCATGTCCAAGATTTTGCAAATGAAATTTCAGATCAAGGGATTGTTTAAGTAAAATATTTAATCACAAGATCCCTGAGATTTTGTTGGTTCATATTATTAGTACTACACACCTGCATATACTGGTTGAAGTCATTCATGAGAAGTCTGAAAGGATTCTATTCAAGACTACAGTAGCTGAGGCCGTGGCAAAGAGCTGTGGCAAAAATGGTTGTCAGTGCATGTTATCCTGGTAATCCTAGAATCTACTGTGACTCCAGTTAGGAAGATATTGTTAGGTGAAAAGAAAGAGGCATGACTGATACATATCAAGGAGCCAAGAATGTAGAAGTTGCAATAGTTGCTAAAATGAAAGACCAGGTGGGATGATTTTGATGAGGCTATGCAGAATGACTTTCAGATGGCCTCAAGGAGATTACAGTAAGCTATCTGACAAATTAGAAAGGGGGAGCATAACACTGTGCAGGCTGTTCTGAGCCACTACTATAAATCTGATTTTGGATAATCCTCCCAGTCCCATCTCATCAGCTAATTCTACTAAGTATAGAGAGATCATTTGAGGAGGCCCATCCCCTTAGTTTTGCAACCTTGAATTATCTTTTGTTTCCTCCCTTCCCACTTAACCTAAAAAAAATCACACTTTATTCAATTGCTTTTACTGTATTTGTTTCTTCCTACTTTATTACGTTATTTTGTTTTTGCTGCTTGTTCTTAAAAGTGTTCAATTGCATTTATTCTGCTGCATGTATTACTGCATGTTAGTAGCCTGATTAAATTGTAATTGTTATTCTAAGCCTTTTGGTTTAAGTAATTGGGTTTCAGGACAGTTGTTTAAAATTCAGAAGGTTTGTGGTCTACACTCTTGTGGCAGGAGAGGTAGCTTACATCCTTCTAAGATGGAAATTGCTGGTTGAAGGCTTACTGTGTCTGTTATTCTAAAAGTGTCTTAGTTCTGGGTTAAGCACTTAGGCTTCAGGAAAGTTATTTTACATTAAGAAGGTTTGTGGACTACACTCTTGTGGGAGGAGAGAGGGTAGCTTCTACCCTTCTGAGCTGGGAATTGCTGATTGAAGGCTTATTGTGTCTTCTTATTTTAACTTTTTTCTTGAAATTGGTTCAGTTTGTTTGCTGTAGCATAGACTAGATTCAGACCTGTTGAATCTAGTTTTGTCTGTATAACTTGAGCACTGTCACTTGCTTATCTCTAACACATATGACAAGAAGGCTGGGGTTTTCATTTAGATGCTTTAATAAATAGAAACACATCAGGATGGATAGCAGCATCATAAAATATGAATGGACTAGTTAACAGACAGCCTTATGTACATACATGCTTACATCTTAACAGCTAACTACAAAATGGCAGTCTAGCTTGCCTGTGTCCAGTATTTATACACTTATGCAAGCCCTTGGATAGCTACTTAAAGGTACATACACACATTGATCTACATCCTCCCTCTTAAAAGATTGCCCTTTGTACAAACAATAGTAGAGTTAGACATGCATTATTATATACATTAGAAACAAAGCACAATGTCCATGTCCAAGTTGCTTTTTATCTGTCACAGGGTTTAGAGATGCAGCCATATCTCATAACATAGTGTGGATCAAATTTAGGAACAGGGACAGTCTGCATTGCACAACTCATATCAGGAACTTCTGGATTCATCACAGGAATGGGAATGACCTCTGGAACTACCTCTAGAATTGGAACACCAGACAAATCACTCTGAGATAAAGAGTCTTTCTCAAAGGCTATGTGTTGTGGTATAGGCTCAGACACCAGTCTCAAATGTTTCTGATTTCACCAAAAAACTACTCCTTGTGATTCCAAAATGTATGATCTTGGCTCTAGACACATATTCTTCACAACACCAATACAATCATAACCTTTAGACATCTGCATCCTTACCACTTCTCCCTCTTGTAATGGATTGAGCGGTTTGCCAGTTTGCTGGTTTTATCATAGTAGGACTTTGGGGCTAGGTGCTTCTTCAACAGATTGGCTTTCACTGACCTGTTGTTCTTATCATATAAAACCAACAATTGTCTACTGATTGGTAATGTGGTTCTGGTTTGTCTCAGCAGAAATCTCTGAGCAGATGAAACAAGATGTTTATCATGAGGAACATTTCTGAGATTCAAGAGATTCAGGAAAACATCGCTATTATCTCATTTTGACTTCTAAAGTAACTGTTTTGCACTTTGAACTGCACATTCTGCCAAACCATTTGGCTGCAGGTACTCAGGGCTACTTGTGACATGAGTAAAGTCCCATTCTTCAGAAAATCTTTTGAACTGTTGGCTTGTGAACTGTGTACCATTGTCAGAAATACCTTTGTGTGGATTACCATCACAGCAAAATAATGCTTCATCTTAGTAATGACAGTACTGGATGCTAGATTAGAAAGAAGGTCGATCTCAAACTAATTGGATTAAGAGTCTACTAATATCAAATAGTGTTGATCATTCCACTCAAAGATGTCGGTGGTTACTGTCGACCAAGGTAGCTCTGGAATCTGATTTAGCTGAAGTGGTTCCTTCTGTTGATGTGGCTTAGTACTCTTACATACTGAAAAGATGAAAGTGCTCTCTCAATGTCTTGTGACATAGAAGGCCAAAATACTAGACCTCTCATCCATCTTTTGGTAGAATCGACTCCTGGGTGACCATGATTCAAAATAGTAATGTAGTCTGGTTACAAGCACTTTAGAACTATTACTTTTGGAACTTTCATAATGATACTTTTGTCAGCCAAAATCGCATCTCTGTATGGAAAATAAGGTTGCACTTCTTCAGGTAAACTAGAGTGCTTTGACAGCCAACCTTGAATAATAAAGGGTTAAGCAACTGTAAAACTGGTTCTGTGGCTGTGTGATCTCTCAGCTTATCAAGACATGTGGAAGAAAAATGTCTCACTTCCATGGCTTCAAAATCAATGTTCTCATTCTCATGCTGTTTTGTTGTGCTTCTGGGTGATCTGGATAAGGTATCAGCAAGATAAAGAAGTTTGCCTTTCTTGCAGTCAAGATTGAAATTGTACTTTTGCAATCTCAGCATCATGCATTGCAGTCCCGCTGGAGCTAAATGCATAGGCTTTCTCAAGATAGTGACTAAAGGTTGGTGGTCTGTTTTAATCTGGATAAGTCTACTATAAATATAATCATGGAACTTTGAGCATGCAAACACAATTGCCAAAAGGTCTTTCTTGATCTGGGCATACTGCATCTCAGTTTGGGTAAGAGTTCTCGATGCATAGGTAACAGGCTGATCCACTTGTAGAATGACCACACCTAGACCAAATTTCGAAGCATGACAGGAAAGTGTGATTAGATTTTGAACATCATAGTATCTGAGAGTTGGTAGACTGGCAATTCTTTGTTTCAGGACATTAAATGCTCTTTGGTGTTGCTCTAACCAAGACCAGAATACATCTTTATGTATCAGCTCTCTAAGCGGTGCTGATAGTTGGCTCAGGTCTGGAATGAACTTGCCTAGGTAGTTGACATGCCAAGAAAACTTTTCAGGGCTTGAACATTGTCTGGTGCTGGCATCTTGAGAATGGCTGTTAGTTTTGAAGGGTCTGGTCATAAGCCTGAACTGGTAAGTAAATGACCAACATAAGTAACTTCTTGTAGCCTGAATTTGCATTTCTGTGGATTGAGCTTAAGATTCACTTGACATGCCCTTTCTAGAACTTTTCTGGGGTTTCTGTCATGCTCTGCTTCATCATGACTTCCTACTAGTATGTCGTCTACTATAATAGTACAAGGATACCCTGAAAAAATTTGCTCCATTACTTGGTGAAAGACTTCACTTGCAGAATTTATCCCAAATGGCATTCTCAAAAATCTGTACCTGCCAAACGGAGTACTGAACATAGTGAGCACTGAGAATTTTTTGTCAAGCTGAATTTGCCAAAAATGAACTCTTTGCATCTAAGACAGTAAAAATAGTGGCATTTCCCATCAAGGCTACGACTTCTTTGACTGTGCAAATTGGATGATGAGGTCTTTTTATGGCTTTGTTCAAATCTCATGGATCAATACATATTCTGATGTCATCTGAGCTTTTCTTATGAGCTACCACTGTGGAAGATACCCATTCAGTTGGAGATTCAACTGGAAAAATCACACCTTGTAGCACCATTTTATCTAACTTGGCTTTGACTCTGTCCTGCATAGCTATTGAAGTTTTTCATGCTGGCTTGATAACTAGACTGACCTCTGGGTCTAACTCCATGGAGTGCACAACTGGAAGTTTGCCTAGTATGTCTTCAAACAGATCAGCATAATTAGAAAAAATGTACTGGGCAAATTAGGGTAGTGGTCTTTTAAGCTAACATGATGGACATTTTCAAAATGTCTCTGACCCTAATAATGCCTCTTGACCACAGAATAACAAGTTGTAGCATCTTCCAGCAGAGTAACATGAAAGCACAATTGAGTCTTCGATTTGAATTTCTTTGCCTCCATAAGCAACAAGCTTTGTACACCTTGCCAAATCAAGCCTTTCACCTTTACACACTCTATCAAATGTTTCTGCTGACATAACATTGCACTTGGAACCTGTATCAACTTTGAGCTCTATGGGTTTGCCATTTATCCAAACAGCACAAAATACTTCATTCTTTGCCTGTAAATCAATTGCATTCATTCTTTGCTCTTAAATCTATTGCATTAACTGTTTCATGAAGTACTGACATACCATCAACATAGAGTAGGGTTGCAACTTTCTAATTGATCAACTAATTTCTTAAAATGTTCCCTTTTAATAAACAAATGTGGGCCTTCTGATTTACAAAACCTTTTGAAATGATTCCATTTATTGCATTTGTGGCATTGCTGACCAAAAGCTAAACATTTTTCCCTTTTGTATTCATGGCTTCCACCACAATTATGACAGCTGGCAATTAAACTAGGATGGAGCATGGGCCCATGCTTTGTGCTTGCTTACTCACTCATGCTTCACTGAGACTGTGCGAACTCTGGAATTTGCTACAAATTTCTGGGGTTTACCAGTGAGTCCTGCAGGGACTACAGTTGCTGACATGTGCTTGGCCCTGTTTCTTTTAACTATGTGCTGCATACCATCAACATAAGCTTTATCACTGTGCCTTCTAGAGCTGTTCTCATTTGTAAGCATACTTGTGTGCGTTTCTGTGAGCTCGTATATCTGACAAATCTCATTGGCCTTATTTAAAGTTAAATCACTGTCATGAAGCAAAATCTTTCTCACAGCATCATATTTAATACCACACACAAGTATTCCCTTCATCAACTCATCCCTTAAATCACCAAATCTGCATGTTTCAGCTTTATTTCTCAGGTCAGTTATATATGCTGCAAAAGTTTCACCAGGCTTTTGGTCCCTTGTGTAAAATAAGTGCCTTTCTATTGTAACATTTCTCCAGGGGTTACACATTTCTCTAAATTTTCATTTTAAGCTACATGGTCCTCCCTTGACTTAGCTGGTACAATAATATGATAGTTTTCCCCTTCTCTGGTATAGATAGCAGGTGCATACACAAATGAACACTTCCTTTATATGGCTACCATCAAAATTAAGTAGAATAAATACATTTATATGGTCATCTTTATCAGAAGATGCAGTCTGTATGAAAATGTACTCTTGCTCAAACACTCTCCAGTTCTCAGCAATATTACTGTCAAACACAAGTGCACTGGGTTTTCAAAATCCATCTGCCATGCCCACAAAGTATACACAAACACACTAAAATATGGCCCTTACAATTATGTACAAACAAGCAGTACTGTAAGCTTGTAATAACATTCAAATGCACAATAAACTCTTTGAAATACTGTACTTTGCAAAATATACTCTGCAATGGCTGTACTTTGTAAAATATGCCCTGTAATGGGTATACTTTTGCACAATAGTGTGACACCCATGCACTGGCCTAGTAGTCAAGGAGCCTCAATCCTCACTGCTCGCACCAGTGAGGGGCATCCACATTGATAGAATAACAAGTATACACACAGTAAAGTACAATTTCCCTAAAGAGAACACAGAGATTACAGTCAGTCTGGGACTGGTTTCTCCATTTCTCTCCAGATCCCCAATAAGACTCCCCACTGGCACAGCCATAGGGTTGAGATCTCAGCCAAATAGTCAAGCCAAAACCTCCAGTACTCTCTCTGTCCAACAAGTGCTTCGTGTCCCTGCCCAAGTAGCTGACACACACACACTTTGAGATTTGATTTATATACCAACACACAAACACTTCTGGGGAAGGCTGGCACAGGTTCACTAGCTATGCCCCCTTCTGCCCAGGCTATAAGACTGCGTAAGCTGAGGAGCTAAGTGTTTCATTAAATTTGCTTACTTCTTGGATTGGTGGTCTTGGTGGTATTTTATCATTTTATTTATTTTTTGTTTTTTTAAGTTGTATTTGCTATAAGGTAGTAATCCACTGCCACCAACTACTCGTATCAGCTATTATAAAAGCCCTTACCAAAGGCTGTCCAGTTCCACTGTGTAATATTACTGTTATCCAAATAGAAAGTGTAACCCAGGGCTAAGGCTGTTGGAGTGGTTTATGCAATATCACCAAATACATGCAAGTACGCTAAGAGCTTAAATTATCTCTATACAAAACAGCCACAGTTGAAAGGTTTAAGAATATTTAATAATAAATATTAAAAACACAAGAAAATACTCATCAATTCAACACAGTGATAACAGAGAATTTAGAAATCACAGAAAAACACTTTAAAACAATATTGTAGGGCAGTCTGACATAAATATAGAAAATAGCTAGACTAATCTGGCTATATTCCTATCTATCTCTGAGAAAAATACTAAGATCTAAATAACTTTACTTACAGAGCAAGGCACAGTGCTGGTGAGTTGTTAACAGGTCTGAAGACAAATACAAAATGCTAAATCTTTCTCTCTGAGAAAGTCTTAAATTAATAATACACATTACTGCTGTGTAATTTCAGAGCACATCATTCTTGACACTTCTGCTTAAGTTTCCCAGGCTCACAGAACTTAAAATTTAACATTTATTTGTAATCTGCACCTGCCAGGAAGCCACATCAATAAAAATACACGTTACATGTGAAACCTAGTAATTATCTCTGTCTTAGGAAATTAGAAAGAATTTCCTGGCCCAGACATCCTGTCTCCAAGCTTGAGATCATACACAGTTCTAAAATTCTTTACTTATCAGCTTTCTTCCAGCAGGGTGCACCATGGTTGCATTTTTGAAGCTTAGGACATAACACAGTTTTCTTACATTTGTGAAACCAGTCTGTGGATCATATTAATATTTACAATAACATATAATTAGTTACAAAATTCTATCTGGCTGGGCTGGCAGCCCCTCAGTTTTTCAGAAATAGCTTTACTGTAACACTGCACAAACATGCAATCACTTTATACACTTGTGATTGCTTCCCCTTATTTTATTCATTTTATGCAATTCAGACTTTATTTCAAACATTTTCCATACTAATTAGAATATTCTATCAATATCATACATATCAGTTTATGCAAACATAATTTAGAATGTACTGTATGCCCCATTTCATATCTGCGAAAAAGAAATAATGCCGAGCAAGTTTTAATATCTGAAATTTGTTTTTGACCTTTTTTGCAAAACTTGCACATTTTAGGGATGATTCCACCAGCCCCAAGAAAGTGCCTTCAGTCATTTTAGCCATGCTGCCTCTAACTTCATGCCCATTGGATATGCGATTTCTAATTTCATGTCCTTTAGACATGCTGCTTCTGACACCGTGTCACTTGTTTGTCTCTAACACATATAACAAGAAGGCTGGGGGTTTTGTATAGATGCTTTAATACATAGAAACACATCAGGATGGATAGCAGCATCATAAAATATGAACAACCTATTCAACAGACAGACCTTGCATACATACGCACTTATATAGGTAAGTACTAGGCTATTGGCCCTAGGGCCTATATAAGCCTAGCCAAAAAGGTACCCTGGCTTTTGCCACCCAAGAAAATTATTTTCCTGTGCCCTTGTCGAGCAGAGCCCCAAAGGTGATGCCTGGGGTGAATTTCCTATTTCCCATCCAATCATCAAGATTTTTCTGGAAGAGTGCTAATGAGGAGCTTTGTTTGATATAGATAGGTAGTTTGTTCCAGAGTATGGGAAGTCTCTGGGACAGGAATCTATCCCTCCAGCATGTTCTGTTAATTGTAGTGACAAAGTTTAGGTCCCTAGAGCATGTAGCTCTGAGGGATTGGGATTTCTTTAAGTGGAGTATGTCTAACAGCTCTGGGTTTGACATAGCTTTGTATGTTAGGCAGAGATCACCTTTGAGTAGGTGATATGTGATGGAGTAAAGCTGGAGTTTTTTGAGACGGTCTACGTAGGACATCTGTTTGAGGCCGGTAATCCTCTTTGTGAGGTATTTCTGTGGCCTTTTCAGTTGTTGTAGATGTCTTTTTGAGGTACATACCAAAAGGGGTGCTGTATTCTATAATGGGTCTAATGAGAGATGAGCAGAAGGGAACAATGACCTCTTTTTTCCTGGATGAGAAACCTTTTGTGATGAGGTGTGCCACATAGAAGGATTTCCTGACTACTGTGCCAATGTGATTATCAAAGGAGAGACTACTGTCCACCTGTGGCTCAAGGTCTCTTATCACACTTTCAGTGTTAAGTAGACTACCACCTATGTGGTAGTTCATGGATACAGAGTTTTTACCAAAGGGGATGACAATGCACTTTTTGGCATTGAGCTTGAGGCCATTGCTTTGACACCAGGCATCTGTCTCAGTGAGGCCCTTTTGTAGGATGTCCACATCATTAGGAGTTTCAATTATGGCTCCTAGTTTGCAGTCATCTGCAAACTTTATTAGCCAAAGAGCTTTTGTGTTAGCCTGTACTTCAGAAAAGTAGATACCAAACAGGAAAGGACCAATGACTGAACCCTGTGGTACTCCACTTGTCACTGGTCTGAAGTCGGATTTGGAGTCTGCTACTTTTACAGTGTGGGTTCTGTCAGTGAGCCAGTTGGCAACACATCTTGTGATGTAGGGATTTATACCTAGTTTAGTGAGTTTATTTATAATTCCAGAGTGGGGGATGGTGTCAAAAGCCTTGGCAAGATCTAGATAGGCTGTGTGAACCACTTTACCCTCACCTACGGCTTTGGTAACTGCTTCAAAGAAGTCTATAAGATTTAGGAGACATGATCTGCCTTTTACAAGCCCGAACTGGGTGGGGTCCAGAGTTTGGAGATTGCCAATGTCTTTGTTTATAAGTTCCATGATGATACATTCCATGGCCTTGCAGACCAGGCTCATTAGGCTAATGGGGCGGTAGTTCCCAGGGTTTGTGGTGGCTCTGTGGTGGCTCCCCCTATGTGGAGTGGGATAACTGTCACTGTGTGTCATTCACTGGGCACAAAGCCTGAGGTGAGGCTATGATTAGGTGGGGTGCTAGTTCATTCTGTAGTTCATGTAGAACATAGCCTGGGATGTTGTCAGGACCCATGGATGCTGTGGTTCTGGCTTTGGAGAGTGTGTTTTTTACCTGTGCAGCTGTGATAACAGGAACTTTGCATTCTTCCGGTATAGAGATGGGCCCTTTAGGGTGTGAGAGAGGGGTAAAGTTAGCACTGAACCTATCTGCCAGGATGTTGGCAATATCAGTTGGTTCTGTATATTTAGCACCATTGTGCTGTAACTCAAAGCAGATCTGAATGTTGCCATTGAGATTCTTGACATAGCTATAGAATGCTTTACGGTTGTCTTTAGAATCAGTGACAATTTTGTTTTCGTAACTAGCTTTGGAGGATTTTATGAGGGATCTCAGCTTCTTCCTGAGGCTGACCAGGAAGTTCCTCAACTCATGGAAATTTACTCTTTTTTGCAACAGTTTCTTTCTTCTGTTGTAGAGTTTGTTTATGGCAGGGGACCAGCAGGTTGTCTTCCTTTTTTTGGAAGATGGCATCTTGGTTCTGTTAGGGATAGCATTATCCATGCACTCATGTAAGTGCTTATAAAGTACATTTGTGTATGATTCAGCAGTCATACCTCTATTGTCCATCTGCATGGGTGTTGTGAAATTTGACACTTTTGTCTTAAGAAGAGTGAAGTTGGCTTTGGAGACATTTTTTACGGTGGTTTCCCTAATGGGGGGTGGGGACGGGATGTGGATGTCTAGGATGATTAGCTTGTGGCCGGATCTGACCAACAAGGAATTTACCTCTGGTGTGGAACACTGGTCGCCCATGTTGGTAATTACCAGGTCTAGGATATTGCTGCCCCTGGTGGGGGTGTGGATAAGTTGATCCAAGGTGTTGGAATTTATGAATTCCAGAAAACATTGAGGAAAAGAGTTGGCACATGAGTAGTTTTCCCAGTTAATGATGGAGTAGTTGAAATTGCCCATTATGAGAGTATTGTACCCTAATATTTTCCAGTGTATCAAGAAATGAGGAGTGGGAATCCTGGGGCATGGTGGGGGATCTCTAGCTAGTTACAATTTGGATTGCGGTCTTGCCCATGGTTAGTTGTACTTGGATAATCTCGGATGCATTATGCTGAGCATCTAGCCTGGAGTTGTGGATATTCTTAATGAATATGACACACCTCCGCCTTTAGTGTTTTGGTCCAGGTTAGGTGGCCAAAAGGTGTGTTATGAATTATAACCTGGTAATGCAGGAGTGCTCTCTGGAGCCTTGAACCAAGTCTCTGTCACTGCACAGATGTTGATGTTCTCCATTTTAAGGAGTGCCTCGAGTGAATGCATTTTGAGGTTTAGACTTCTAGCATTGAGTAGCATTACTCTCAGATTTTGCTTGCTTTTACCTATTACAGTGGTGAATTTGTCATTTGAACTTTGCCTTAAAAAGACACTATAGGGGTGGCAAGAGCCTTAGCCAGTATCCGGAATCCCAAGGGCGACAGGTGCAGGCCATCTCTGGCAAAGCATTGTGGTCTGTTGATCATGCCATCTCAAGCAGACAGATACTGGATCCTCTTAGAATGACAACAGAAGCTTAGCCAATTGTTGAAGTCAATCATTTTGACCTTGTACTGTGGTATCATTCTGGGTGATGGCAGGATGCTACTCAGGGCTGGGGTCATACCTGCCTGGGCTACAAGATTGGAGAGCTCCTCCATGTCTCTTTTCATGTAGTCCAGGGAGGTACGTCTCAGGTCATTCACACCAACATGGACAATGACAGAGTCATATTTGTACTTGTTGTGGCATGACATGAGTGCATGCGTTATGTGGTGGATCCTGGAACCCAACAGGCAGCTGACAGTAACTTTTAGCTTGTAGTTAGCCTATCATCTTAACAGCTAACTACAAAATGGCAGTCTAGCTTGCATGTGCTCAGTATTTATACACTTGTGCAAGCCCTTGGATAGCTTCTTAAAGGTACATACACACATTGATCTACAAGCACTAAACCAGGCCATCTTTTGTTGGCGAGGGTTCCCCTGCACTCTAGTGGCAGGAGCGTGCAGTTAGAACTCATCTGATTGAAGGATGCTGAAACAGGGCTCAGTTTTGAGTTTTTTTATTGGTTAATTTGTTTAAATCAGTTTGCTCATATTTGCTACATAAGCAAATCCAAGCCATCTGCTGATCTCTGCAAAACCTAAGTAGAATTTTTCACTGTATATCACAATTTTGGACAACATTTTTACTATATCACCACTTATTTGAACTGTTTTTTTTTCTGAAATTGTTGCACTTTGTTTGCTGTAGCCTAGACTAGATTCAGATCTGCTGAATCTAGTTCTGTTTGTATAAACTGAGCACTAAACCAAGCCATCTTTTGTTGGAGATGGCTTCCCTGCACCCTAGTGGCAGGAGTGTGCAGTTAGAACTCATCTGATTGAAGGTTGCTGGAACAGGTTTCAGTTGTGAGCTTTTTACTGGTTAATTTGTTTAGCTCAGTTTGTGCTCTTTTGCTACATAGCACTGCATTTGTGCATTATGCACTGCTGTGCAGCAGTGGGCACCGTTGGTGATTATAGACACAAACACTTTTGCCTGCATATTTTCCCTTAGAACTCTACTGGTGGTCTATCAGCGAGTTCTCATGATTATCCCTCATTGACAGGTGATACATTCAGTGAAGCTCCTGAGGTACCAACATAGATCCTACCCTCTAGCCCTTCGTATTTTTTGTCCACTTCTCCTTTACCTGTTCCTTCCTGTCCTTCCCTGTTTTCTGATCACATCAACTTATCTATCATTATGGATGGACAGTTTCCCACAGTTTCTCCAGCCAGCCTGGTCAACATCAGCATCCTTAAGCAATGTAGCAATTGCCTCATGAACACTGGAAACCCACTTCTATATCAAGAACCTAGAGTCCAGGGTCTCTCGCTCACCAGTCAGTTCATCTGATACTAAGCAGGTTGTCAGCATACACACCTCACCTCCTGCACCTACCAATCCAACAACACATAAACCTACATATGCACAGATCCTTACAAGAAGCTAACCTAAATAAAAGAGACCTCCCAAACACAAACACAAGCATGCTTCACATAATACATACTCTGCAGAACATTGTACGCATAATATATCACACATCAGTGTCTCACAAGACAAGCCCCTATGGCATAACACAAAAACAAGCGTCTTGGTCATAGGTGACTCAATTGTGAAGCACACAGATGTCCCTCTTACCAGGATGGATAAGGAAAAGGTCACGGTCAGCTGTCTGTCAGGTGCCAGGATCCACCACATCACACACGCACTCAAGTCTCTCAACAACAGGCACTGTTATGACTCCATCATAGTCCATGTTGGTGTGAACAACTTGAGATGTACCTCACTGACTATATGAAGAGAGACATGACTGAGCTCTCAGGTTATGTGTCTTAGGCAGGTATGTCCCTAGCCTTAAGCAGCATTTTACTTTTGCCTAGGATGATACTTCAATGCAAACAAAAAAATTATTCACTTCAAAAATTGGCTTAGTTTCTGGTGTCATTCAAAAGGGATCCAGTATCTGTCAGCGTGGGATTATATGGTCGACAGACCTTGATGCTTTATTAGATATGGTCTTCATCTGTCACCTCTGTGATTTTGGTTACTGGCAAAGGCTCTTGCCATCCCATAGTGCCTTTTTAGGTAATGTTACAAAAACAAAATTCCTGACATAAAAGTACCCTATAAAAACAACCTTAAGGTTGTGCTGCTAAATGCTAGGAGTCTAGACCAGAAAATGTACTCACTGGAAGCAGTCCTCACCCTGGAAGATGCTGACATTTGTGCAGTCACTGAGACTTGGTTTAAGGCTGCAGAGAGCACCCCAGCTATACCAGGTTACATTTCCTTCCACACGTTCAGACTGCAAACTGATGGGAGAACTAAAGGAGGTAGTGTATTGATATTCATTAAAGATAAATACACCTCTAGATTGGTTAAACAGCACAGTTCCCTTGAATTGCTTCAGGTACAATTGATTGTAGGTAAGACCCCTATTCAGGTCATTGCCAACTATAGGACACCCTCCATGAATCAGGACATTCACTCAGCCTACTTGGATCTACTTGAGTCAATCAAAATACAACCAAACACCCTGGTTTTAGGTGACTTTAATCACCCGTCCATAGACTGGGTAAATTATACATGTTCTAACTCACTTGCCATAAGGTTTCTGGACTTTGCCAACTCCAATGCCATGAACCAGCTGGTTGATACACCCACAAGGGGCTCAAATATTCTGGACCTGGTGCTCACCAACAACGGGGACCTCTGCACCACCCCCAGTGTGTGTGGTCATCTCTGGTGAGATCTGACCACAAATCAGTCTCATTAAAAGTAACTATAACACAAGACCCCCCCCCCAGCAACAACTAGACTAAAAAAGTTCTCCAAGGCCAATTACAACATCTTATGTGCTAAGTTATACACCAATGCTTTATATAAGCACCTGTACAATTGTATTGACTCTGCCATACCTGATAGAACCAAAGCAAGATCTTGAAGGAAAAACAAACCTGCATGTGGACAACTGCCATTAATAGGCTATACAGTAGGAAACTGAAAGTGCTGTCTAAGAGTATGAAGGAAAGGTCTCAAAACTGGAAACACTCCCTCCTCAACTTAAACAAGCAAATAAGACTTCTAGTGAAGTCCTCCAAAGCTAACTATGAATCCAAATTAGCTTCCCTAACTGAGGATAACCACAAGGGATTCTTTAGCTACATCAGTAACCTCAAAGGTAAGGCCCAGATTTACACTGAACTCATAGTTAATGGCACTACATATATAGAACCTATATCCACAGGTTCTACATATATAGAACCTGAGGATATAGCAAACCTGCTGGCTGACAGATTCAGTGAAAACTTCACTCCCCTGTCCCCACCACATATACCTCATAACATCCTTAACACCTATCCCCTGCCTAGTATCTCTGAGGAGCAGGTCTTAAATGCCCTCAGACTCCATGGGACCAAACAACATCCCGGGCTGTGTTCTACATGGGTTAAAACAGGAATTATCATCACTATTGAGAAAGCTTTTCAATCACAGCCTTAGCACTGACTTCATCCCAGCAGAATGGAAAACAACTACCGTCATCCCTTTGCACAAAGGGAGTGCATCCATGGACCCTGGGAACTATAGATGTATTAGCCTGACCAACTTTATCTGCAAGGCCATGGAATGAATCATCATGGACCTTATTAACAAAGATATAGGAAATCTCCAAACACTCAACCCCAGTCAGTTTGTAGATTTTAAAAGAGAAAGTGGTCATTTTGAACCATCTTTAAAGGATGGAAGGGTGTTAGGTTGTCAGTGGAAGCTGATATTAAATGAAACAAGTGACATAAGTACTGAAGCTGGTACTGAGCCTCGAAGTGTTAAATCTGTAAATCAGAACAACTATTCATGCTCCTTCGTCACCACATTTGGGACTAACAGCAAATGTATCAGGCATATTATACAGAAATGAGTACAAGAAGAAATAACGGCAACAATAACCACAGGATAAAGTCCAAGGTTTTAATCAAACTATAAAACAATGGTTAAAAACAAAAACAAAATGTGGTAAAAGTATAAGCGCTTTCGGGCTAATGCCCTTCATCAGATGGTTTGCTAACGGTAACAAACATTATTTTATATAGAACACTAACCAATCATGGATCAATAATTAACCCTCCTTCTCTTTAGGGCTGGTTTAAGGGGGATTACATCATTAAGGCTCGGGGACCTATGTGCTGTTAAGTTCTATAATCCACCTGGATTCGTGATACTCTGTTTCATTGACTAAATCCCCTCCCCTAATACCTTTATGTATATTCTGTATAACGCTGAATTTAAAATCATGTCCTGGGTATTGTGAGACATGTTGATATAAAGCATTATGTTCATTATGTGTTCTAATGGAAGACAAATGATTCAGTATCCTGTTCTTTAACATACAATTCATCTTCCCTACTTAAAAGCTTACACATGATTTACATACAGCAAGATATATCACATTTATCGTTCTACAGTTGGCATGTGTATTAAAATTATATATCTCCCCAGTACTGGGATGTGTAAAGGTTGTTTCTAAATTAATATAAGTGCATGCCTTACAGGGCCCACAAGGTCTAGTCCCCTTATGCCTAGAAGTAAAATGTGGTCACTTCCTTCTTTCATGGCACAACAGATCTTTTAAGTTTTTATTTCTCCTAAACCCCAAAAATGGCTCCCTCTCCTACAACCTTCTTTATCTTCTCATCTGTGAGAAGAATCTTCCAATTTGTCTTACAATATCACATACTCCGTGTATATTATTGCTGTAAGTGAAAATGAGCCTCGTCTTACTTTCTTGTGGTTGGGGGTTACTAACTCTCATCTCTTCCATACTGTCCTGAGCTAACTTTCTGTTCTGAATAACATCCTCAACCTTATTGTTCATTGTATCCTCTCTTCAAAAAGTTATGCTTCAAATTTCTTGCTTCCACTTCAAATATGTCTTCCTCCCTGCATAGCCTTGATATCCTACCCAACTGTCCTGCCACTATATTGTCGAAAGTAAATCTCGGATGCATACTATCTTGCGTTAGTAAATTATTTCCCCAGCATTCTTTTCTATAAAGGGTAGTTTTAACACCTTGATAGTCTTGTATAATCCTTACATCCAAAAAGTCTAACAAAGTTTTAGAATGTCTTATGGAAAACTTCAAGAAGGAAGTGGTGGATTCTAAATAGCTCACAAATGCCATGAATTCATGCAGTTCCCCCTCCCATAACAAAAAAAATGTCCACAAAACGCTTGTAGAAACATATTTTGTTAGACCATTCATGATGCTGTCCTAATACGTATTGTCCTTCCCAAAATGCCAAAACTAAGTTGGCATGCATATGGGCACAAGGGGTGCCCATGGCTATCCCTTGTACCTGACAATAGTAATTACCTTGGCAGGAAAAAAATATTGTACTCCAAGACTAGCTTAAGTAACTCAGTAATGAGTCTGATCTTATTCATATCAAATAAACGTAAATCGCTAGTCAAATTAGATAAAACTGTCACACCATAATCATTGCTTATCACAATAAAAAGGTTCTTTGCATCTAATGTTACCATGGTATAAATCATCCCATCTCCTGTGACTCTGATGCACTCATTCTACTTTTGTAGTACTTTAGTACTACTCGTTGTTTCTACTTATACTCATTTTGTGTGGGCAATACAATCTTTAGTGAGGTTACTTCTGCGTATGTTTTGATATTATACAGAAAAACTGTCAATTTTTACAGTTTGAAAGAGAAATGAGGGATCTAATAGGTGCTGGACCTGTAATTGTGTATTTCAGGGGTAGAAATCTGAAGGACTTGTTTGAAAGAGTGGTTAAGTATAAAGGGGAAGAAATGTGGGTGTTGCCCGTATTGCCCCTTTGTTGCAAAGATTGTTGAGACAGTGATTAATAGTTTTAAATTTAAACCAGTGGAAAAGTTTTATATTGGCAAAATGGAGAGGAAATTAAAAAAACATATTTATGAACGTCTTAGAGCAATCAGAGCAAAATGGTGGTACTAATGCCCTTGCCAAGCACTATATGGATTTTCATGGGCCTTCTTTGGGCTGGACTCAGTGAGGGTTGGTGAAAGAGGCATAGCATGGTCATTACATCTAGAGAGAAAAGAATTGACCTGGCAACTATGTTTAAGGGTAACATTTGGCCAGTTCTCAATGACTATATTTCTATCAACAGTATTCTTAGGTTGAAGGCACTGGAAAGATGATTTGGTTTTATTTATTTTAATATTTATGGAAACGTAAAATTGAGTTGTTTTGAATAAGACTTTAAAGTAAACATTTGCTTTTGCAAAATTTGTATTTATATTTAATGTATATGTTATATATTCAATTTTTGAGATGTGCTGAAATGTTCATTTTATGGTTTTTAAAGGTTTTTATAAATATTCATAAATCTTTATAAATATTCATAAATATGCATGCTGAGATTTGTTCTCATTGGCTGAAATCTTCAGGGGCATGGCCGCCTTAGGCATAGGCGAACTAGGCGACCACCTAGGGCGCCGTACAGGCTAGCCTCATAAAGGGCGCGTTATGCACTTATTTGCTTATTTTTTTAATTAACATAAAGTTTGCGCTGTTCTTGGCGCTGGAACTAGAGGGCGGAGGGTGGGGGAGGCGAGGCTAGCACCCTCCCACTTACAGCTGCAGGTGTAGTGCAAGAATCTTCTCCTTTAAGGAGAAACTTGCGTGCGGAGGGTGGGGGAGGCGAGGCTAGCACCCTCCCACTTACAGCTGCAGGTGTAGTGTAAGAATCTTCTGCATGTGTCATGACGCCAACGTCATCCAAATGGATTCTGCAGTTCCGCGCGTAATTTAAGCCAGCAGTTCAAAAGAAGAGTTGTTTGTGTCTCCGTGTGTGGCCGTTTGGATTATAAAGAAGGTAAGTGTATGTGTTTATGTGTAATTTAAACTGTTTAGTTCTGTATGAGGAAGAATGTGCGTGGGTATATACATATGTGTATGGAATTTAAATTTGTTCTGTTTGTATGAGATATAAAGTGTGTGTATGTTACTGTGTGATAGTTAGGTGTGTGTGTGTATATATATATATATATGGAATTTAAACTAGCCGTTCGTTCCTTTGAGAGTCTTTGTTGCTGTGCAAGAGAGTAGGTGTGTGTGTGTGTGTGTGTGTGTGTGTGTTGCTTTGTGAGAGAGTCGCTGTATGTGTGTGCTGCTGTGGCAGAACAGACAAGGTAGGTGTGTGCTTACTTTAAACTAGTAGTTTCTCTCATTTCTGTATGAGAGAAGTGCTTGTGTTTTGTATGAGAGCAGAATTGGAGTGTGTAGAATTTAAAGTAGTCATTAGTTGCTGTATGAAAGGGAAGGTGTGTGTGTGTGTGTGTGTGTGTGTGTGTGTGTGTGTGTGTGTGTGTGTGTGTGTGTGTGTGTGTGTGTGTGTGTCTGTGTGTGTGTGTGTGTATGTATCACTCATACTGGATACCTCTCAACTTCTTAGAGCAAGAAATCTGGACTAGTGTGTGTGTATCACTCATACTGGATACCTCTCAACTTCTTAGAGCAAGAAATCTGGACTAGTGTGTGTGTGTGTGTGTGTGTGTGTGTGTGTGTGTGTGTGTGTGTGTGTGTGTGTGTGTGTATCACTCATACTGGATACCTCTCAACTTCTTAGAGCAAGAAATCTGGACTAAGCCATAAAGTGGGATAATGGCCCTAAAATAGGAAAACATTTTAAATATTTCTCTTACAAACTTAGAAAGTTGATAGAAGGCTGACAGGTTTTTCATTAGTGCTGCGACTTCAGTCTTGAAAGATTTACCAGTAATTTGGAAAACATACAAAAAATGAGGTCCCCTCTCAAGTATCCAGATTTAGCATTATAGCTTGTCTGTTTCTCATAATTTGTGGTTTTCTGGCAAATCAGGGAGGACTGAAGTCACTAGTGCTGTAAGCAAAATTCTCTATTTTTTGGCCATTGTATCCACATTATTTTAGGCTCTGTCCAGATTTTTGTCACTGCCCAGATTTTTGACTTATATTTTTGGCCTATTCCTCATAAAAGTTATGGTTTTCTGGCAAATCACTGAGGATTGAAATAACTAAATGCCAAACATTTGAGTTTCAGCCCTCATTTCCTTCAGAAAATGCATGCTAAGACAAATGCTTCTAAGTCTGTAAAAGCAATATTTTAATTTGTCCCTCTTTTTGTGGCCTTTGCCTCCCCCCCCCCAATATTTTAGGCTTTGTTCAGCTTTCTTGTACTGAGAGGCATGGAGGTATGGTATGTAATGCCTTAGTTGCCGGTTATTTGGTGCATTTTAAGGGGGGATAGGGGTCTGCATTCCTGAGTGTCCTCTTTTCTATAAGATGCCTAGTTGTCAGTTTCTCAGTCATTCCCTATTACCAGTTTTTTTTTTAATGTAAAGTAAGCAATTACTTTGTCAACGGCAGCAGGAACTGAATTTGTAGATGAAGCACTGAAATGTAAAGTTGTTTGCCAGTAACAACCTCTTCATTATTTACAAATCTCTTTAATGTAGAATTATTCGGATGAATTTTACTTCTGTAGAGATTGTGCTTATGATTGACACTGGTGGATTAGTTTGAGTGGCCTTTTATGATTACAATGTTCTGAAATGGGAAGTTTTGGCATTATTGGGTCATGCATTTTGTTTCATTGCTTGCTGGAAAAATGTTAAAAATTACAAATTTAAAACTTGCTAACAACTGGTGCTGTATTGTGCAAGGAATATAATTTATTACAATCAGGAAGGTGAATCAAAGAACACATATGGTTATTCATGGCCATAAAAATGTGTTCAAGGAGCCTGTAGTTTGAAAATAGCCCAAAGGTAAACTTAATTCTCCACTTTCCAGATGGATTAAGTTTACTGCTCATGCTAAGCCTGTTTTCATTGTGAGGCTGTACTGTTTAGCAAGTGACTATTGCTGTTAGTGCCAAGTCTGTTTTCAATGTGCAACTGTTTTATCAAATGGCACACTGTTGTAGAATCTGAAAGCAGTGTTAGTAGCATAATCGCTTTTGGTGCAGAAGGCTGTGGCTTCTACTTCCACACCATATAGATGAAGTACTGACTTCGCAGAAGTGCTGATATTGCAGTACCCATATGATTGCAGATTATTTGGTGTATTATAAGGAGAAATAGGGGCTCTACACTCCTGAGTGTTTCCTACTTTGTATGAGATGGCTTGTATGAGAACTATGAACTGGTTGGTTTCAGTCATTTCTATTGCAATATTACCAGTTTACCAAATTTTCTATGTAATATAGATGATTACTATAAGGGCAACAGGCACTGAATTTGTAGATGAAACATTGAGATGTAAAGTTGTTTGCCAGTAGCATCATCTTTATTAGTTACAGATTTCTTTTACTGTGGAATTCCGATGATTTTACTTCTGTAGAGATTTTGTATCTAGTGATATTGGTGAATTGTAATGACAGAAGTCTGGGGTTGCCTTTTATGGTTCAAATTTTCTAAAATGGGTAGTTTTGTCATTGGTTTATATTTTGTTTCATTGCTTATTAAAATGTTTAAAACTACAAATTTAAAACACATTCTAACAAGTGGTGCTGTATTATACAAGGAATATAACTTAATACAATCAGGAAGGTGAATAAAAGAACAAATTCATGTATGCATTGCCCTAAAATGTGTGCAAGGAGTCTAATTAGGAAACTGCCCAAAAGTAAACCTAATCCTCCACTGGCCAGATGCATTTTCTAAGAATGTGGGGTTTCATGCCGTCTCAATGACAGAAGTTTACTGGTCATGCTAAGTGTGTTTTCATTGCAAGACTGTATCATTTAGGAAATGGCTATCTGTTTGTGCTATTCTAGTTTAAGCTACTGTACACAGGGGGGGAGAGAGGTAGCTATTCTACTTTCACTGAGCTGTAAGGCTGACTCGCCTATCCAAAGTAAATTAAACTGTGTAGATTACCTTAAGCATCTCTTTGAAAGAAGGCACACGGGCTTCTATTTTCTGAGAGCATGACTTTTACAGTAAAATGTGTGAAGGAGCAACAGATAAAGCAGGTTTATTAAAAAAAATTCCATCTTCACTTGCAGTTTAACTATATTGCAAGGTATCTTTTCTTCCTATGCATTTAAATAATTGAAGGAAATGACTGGAGTGGCTTTCTTGGGGAGTGACCTACATGTGGGTGTGGTTTATAGGGGTGTTTCATGAGTATGTTACGGGCGGGGCTTAAGGGGGTGCTGGAGTACTACTTCGCCTAGGGCGCCATTTCAGCTAAGGCCGGCCCTGTTCAGGGGTGTGCTTTTTGTATGAAGTCATCACTAACTGAAGGTATTTATACATGGACTGCTTTCTTTTAAACTGTCTGAAGAAGTTTCTTATGTTAGAAATGAAAATGCAAATTTTATATGTGTTTTCATTAAATAAAGTGTTTTTTCCAAGGATAAATGGACTTAGAACATTGGATTTTACATTCTTTGTACACCACTGGAGTATTCACATTTCCTGCCTTCCAGTCTGGTTTTCTTCAGTTTGTGGTTTTCTGACTTACTGGCAGGGGCGGCTTGTGCTATAGGACTGCGGGACTGCAGTCCTCCCACCTGTAAATTGGGTCCCCCACCTGTGCATAAAATAAAGTCCCCAGTCCCCCCACCGTCCCGTAGAACATATAAAAATAAAAAAAAATAAAAAAATATCTTGGACTCTGCGCATGCGTGCTTAGTTCCTGGCTGCTGTGTTAGGCAGACCAGAACTAAGCACGCATGCTCAGGCATTTCTGAGCTCCAGACTGCTCAGTTAGGCAATCCAGATAGGAAAGGGAGTTAACTCCACCCTTCCAACCCAGAGATCTGTGCGGTGGTGACCGCACAAACCAGTAGGTCACCAGACTGCATTGCCTGCAGGCTGGACCAATCCAGCCTCCTCACATCTCACAGGAGACTGAGACCACATGCATGGGCTAGTATGGAGGACAGGATTGCATTTGTGGATTGGGTCAGTATGGAGGACCGATCAGGGAAAACAGCTGCAGAGTACATTGCCATATGGAGGACCGATAACAGGATCGCATTTGCAAAGTACATGGCTGTCAGGTAGGTGTGTGCATTTGCAGAGTACATGGCCGTTCTGGAGACAGGTGTGTGTGTGTAATGCCCCAGTTGCTTCATGGTGGTGGGTAGAGAATAAGGCTTGAACCCTGTACCTTGGGCCCAAGTGACAAGAGCCTGAATTCCCTACCCACCACCATTTCTAAAACATTTGCAGATTTTTGCCTTATTTGTTCTGTTCCTCATAAAATCTGTGGTTTCTGTGTTTTTGTTACTTAAACCAGATAGTGGTGCAGTGGTAGCAGTGTTGCCTGAGAGCTATGGGTTGTCTGGTTTGATTCTTGGCTGGGGTGCCTTCTATGTGGAGTCTGCATGTCCTCCCTGGGTTTGCTCTGGTATCCTCAGTGGATATTTGTTGGACTGTATTCCCCCATTATTGGCTTTGTCCAAGTTTTTTGTGCCAAGGTTGAGAGCTATGGTGATAACTGAACTCACTGAATATGTTTGGGGGCTGTATTCCCCCATTATTGGCTTTGTTCAGGTGTTTTGTGCTAAGATGTTGACAGCTATGGTGAGAACTGACTTCACTAAATGGTAGCCATTTAAGTTTCAGTCTTCCTTTCTTTCATAAAAATAGATGATTTGGCATGGTGGTATGTTGCTCTGGCTGTTTTGCACAGGGACCTGGGTTCAATACTTGGCAGTGAAATGTATGGTGATAACACAGCATTTTATTCTATCGACTTTCCAACATTATACAAGCAATGTTTAAAATGTGTCCCTGGTTTTTGGGCTTTTGTCCCCTCCCCAAATAAATTTTGGCTTTGTCCAGATTTCTTGTGCTCGATGTGTTCAGAGATGCAGCTGTGTGTCAAGTAGATTTTACAAGGAGCTGAGAGCTGCAGGGGAACAAAAGTTTAGTGCTGCTTATGCCAAGTCTGCTTGTATTATAAATAGCACAACAGGTAGTGTACTTGTTTTTGATGCAGAAGGCTGTGGGTTCTACTCCCACAGTAGGTAGATCCTTTGCTGATACTGTACTCTGTTGTAAAGCGGATGGATGCTGCAGTCCTCCTTGGTGAAGATACCAAGTAACTATGAACCTGTTATCAGTTTGCCATCCATTCCCTATTACGATATTACTAGCATTATAATTTTTTTAATGCAACATAAGCAATTGATTCCTCAAGGGCAACAGGCACTTTATTTGTAGATGAAACAATGACATATAAAGTTGTTTGCTAGCAGTAACCTCTTCATTAGTTAACAGATTTCTTTAATATGGAATTATTTAGATGGCTTTTACTTCTTCAGAGATCGTGCATATTTATTGATACTGGTGGACTGTTAAAGTTTGAGTAGACTTTTATGATGGAAATGTTCTGAATTGGCAGTTCAACTGTACTGTATTGTACAAGGAATATCACTTAATACAGTCAGGAAGGTGTATCAAAGAGCATGTGTATGTTTCATGTTCAAGGGGCCTATGATTTGAAAACAGCCCAAAAATAATCTTTATCTGCCACTGGCAAAATGTATTTTCTTTGAATGTGGGTTTCAGTGCTGTTTCAATGAATTTGAGTTTCAAGGACAGAGAATCTTTAATGCTAAGTCTATTTTCATTGTGAGACTGCATTGCTTTGTTTA
The DNA here is from genome assembly GCF_019279795.1 of Protopterus annectens. NCBI lineage: Eukaryota > Metazoa > Chordata > Ceratodontiformes > Protopteridae > Protopterus > Protopterus annectens. The sequence continues at coordinate 1,332,318,806 of NC_056739.1, forward strand.
GCAGATATCTTTTAGAGTTTATGCTGCAAAATATAAAATAAAACTTTCAAAAAATGAATAGATTTTTGCTTCTTATTTTTGGTTTGTTCCTCATAAAATGTGTGGTTTTCTGCCAAATCATTTAGGAATGAAGTCACTAAATAATGACAGACATTGAGTTTCAGATGTCATAACCTTCAGAAAAATGCATGCTAAAGGAAGACCTGTTATTCTATCAGCTGTCTTAAGTTTATACAAGAGGAATTTTTAGTACTGTTTGCATGTTTCCCCAATATATTTGGCCAGATTTCCTGCATTAAGAAATTGAGAGGTACGTGCAAATAAATTGCTTTATAGAATTAGGAATATCCAAACCTCTCAACTGTCCCCAATTTTGGCTCAAAATGTTGCTCTCCCCCTAATAATCCCTCTGCAAAATGGCAATTTTGGAAGAAAATGTGGAGGGTTTACAATTATATACAACTGTAATGATCAGAGTTATAGATTACTTCTATTATAGAAATGCATGTAGATTATCTTATTTTGTCAGCTGCTCAAGTTAACAGTACTAATTTTAAAAAGGTGTCCTTCCTTTGACAGGCTCCCAGCTGTATTGTGTAGCAATTTTATATTTTTGCATCACATTTTTGGTCTGTTTTTCATAAAATTGTGGTTCTCTGGCAAATTAGTAGCAAATCATTAAAGACTGAAGTTAGAAAATAATGGCAGACATTTGAGTTTCAGATTTCATACCTTCAAAATGTTATACTAATGCAAGACCTACTACTATTCTATTATCTTTCTAAGTTTATAAGAGCAATATTTAAACATTGTCTTTATTTTTGGGCCTGTGTCCCACTTCTATGTTTGGCTTTGTCCAGATTTATTGCTCTGAGGTTAAGAGGTATGAGTGTCACAGCCATCACCGTCAGCCAGAGACATTTCAAACTGTGACCTACTTGTTGCACTCCACTTCCCATTGCAGTGGCTCTGGATGTGTTCAAGCAAGGCAAGGAGCAGTTATGCAGTATAAGTGTGCAGAGTATTACCCCATCCAAGGTAGACCACATGTACGACCGTGGCTTTTCATCTGTCCTTGATTTTGCAAAATGTTCTGGTTTCCTGTCGTATTTTTATACCATTGATTTATGCTTCTTATTATTCAGAAAATGCATGCTGTCACAGTACCCTGTTGCTCTGTTTAAGTAGCAATGCTTTATTGACCATCAGGTAAGCTTGTCAGAGATTGTAAGATGCAAGTAAGCTTTAATAAGCACACTGTTAAAGAATTACCAACATTGAAAGCCTTTTCATTGTTGCCATGTAGAGAATATTTACATAACTAGATAACGTATAAGCCTTAGGTATTGAAATGCATATGACAGTATTTGAAATAAAGGACAGGATTACAGTATTTTCAGAAGCTCATTACATTTGTTGGAGACTTGCAGTTATCTTTGTAGGCTTTACCCGTAAACTAAACAGAATGCCAATCTATCATGTGTGGTCCATAACTTGTGCAGGAATCCTTTAAGCAATTTATCTTGTGCTTGTTTCTTGTTCGCTGTTCATTTTTTACTTTGATCATGTGTTCCCCATGAAACAAGTAGATAGTTGTTGTCAGGCAGCAGGTCATTTTTGGATAAGAAACATTTTTACAAGTGGGGGTATCACAGAGATTGCTACTTTCAGCATGTTACTTGGTAATTTTATAAAGAACTGCAGTGCAAGGAGAAGTGGTTTGAGCTGAGTGCTGCTTGTTTTATTTTATACTTGATTTTTACTGGCATTCCAGTAATGTATTTAAAAAGCAATTTATTTTTTCATGCCTCACAACCTTTGTGTTTCCATCTAGATATTAAGTAAGTTGTCATGTAGCCAATGCATTGAAATATTTTTTCTTCTACACTTCATTTTGTCTTGATTGGACTCTCATAATGATGGTTTGGCACCCAGGGCAGCATATTTAAAGTTCCAGTTGTTGTGGTTTTGAGCATAGCTCCACCCCTTTCAAGTTGGTCACACCCCTTCCCATTGGTCCCACCCATTCAGCTGTCTCCTGCAGCCCCTCTTTAATTTGAAGTCACCAACCACCACTGCTTACTGGTGGTTTGTTGTTGGTACATATGGCAGCCGAAGGTGTCATGAATGCTTCACAACCACTGTTTTCTCAAGATTCTGAACATTCCTATGATGAATTGACACTGCTTATTCAACAGTTGTCACAGAGACTTGACAAATTGTAACAACACACACCCCTCCAGCCAGCTGTATTGGAATACCCCACTGTTGCAGTTTATTTTACTTCAAGAAGTAATTTGTGTTGAGCAGAAACATGAAGGGAAAGTGGTTTGCTTAACAATGGGCAAATGAATATGGTGAGCCAAGGTGTTCTCGTGCATGAAAATGGTGAACTGCAGAGACAATCAATGGATTTAAGGACAGCTAATGGGAGACAGGTCAGTAGAAATGCTAACTGTAACAACAGTCGCAATACTGTTTTAAATGGGACTAGAAATGTGCCTGTTCTAAAGGGCTCGTTAAAAACTGCAGTTAGTTATGAAAATGATCAAAGACCAACAGTTAGTTTAATTAATAGTCTCTCAGAGTTGGACTATTTGTTATTGAAAATTAAGAAATTTCAATTGAATAATGTTTATTTTTCAGAGTGTTTAAAACTAAAAATTGTACCTAAAGGCCTGCGTATGTGGTGTTTTCTAACAGGCCTGGTCCCAGACTCTCTGTTTCATAAAGAATTAATTGAACTTTTTCATAGGCATGGAATGGAATATATAGCTTTAGTAATAAAACACAATAATTTGCTGATTGATTCTTTAACAGAACAAGTGGACAATTATGTTTTAAACTACCCCAATTATAGGGAGTTCAAGACTGAGTACACTAGAATTTTTAAAAGTGTTGATGAACAAATTAACATAATTAAAAACAGGAAGGTGAAAAATTCTTAAGGGACAAAAACACCTATGCAGAAAATAAGGCGTATCCGCCACCCCCCCAGTTTCTCAACAGTTGGGGAGTAAACTTGGTAATAGACAATCTGGTGTACCCCAAACACATGTTCATAGGTAGGTACTAGGCTATCTGCCCGAAGGCATTTATAAGCCTAGCCGGAATGTGTTGGCTTTCACTGCCCCCTTAGATTAGTTCCCTGTGCCTATGTCCAGCAGACCCATTGAAGTGATCCCTGGGGTAAACTTTCTGTTTCCCATCCACTCGTCAAGGTTTCTCTTGAAGAGGGTTAGCAAGGAGCTCTACCTAAGGTAGATTGGAATCTTGTTCCAGAGCATGGGAAGTCTCTGGGACAGGAATCTATCCTTCCAGCACGTCCTATTTATTGTTGTGGTGAGGTTTAGATCCCTGGAGCGTGTGGCTCGAGGGGATATGGTTTTCTTTAGGTGGAGCATGTCCATCAATTCTGGGTTGGACATGGCCTTGTATGTCAGGCAGAGATCACCTCTGAGTAGGCGGTATGCAACCGAGTACAGCTGGAGTTTCTTCAGTCGAGCTGCATAGTGCATCTGCTTGAGGCCAGTGATCCTCTTGGTGGGGTACTTCTGTGGTCTTTCAAGTTGTTGCGGGTGTCTTGTAAGGTACATCCCAAATGAGGCATTGTACTCTATCATGGGTCTGATGAGTGATGCATAGAGGGGCCCAATGACCTCTTTCGATCTGGATGCAAACCCTTTTGTGATTAAGTGGGCCACATCGAAGGATTTTCTAACCACTTTGGCAATGTGATTATCAAAGCAGAGGTTACTATCTACTTGGGTCCCCAGATCCCTTATTACGTCTTCTGTATTTAGGGGGCTGCCACCTATCTGGTAGTTTGTGGGTACTTTGTTTTTTCCACAGGTGGTGACTATGTACTTTTTGGCATTTAGCTTGAGGCCATGGTTTTGACACCAGGTATCTGTCTCAGTGAGACCCTTTTGCAGGATGTCTGTATCAACCAGAGAGTCAATTATAGCCCCTAGTTTGCAGTCATCTGCGAACTTGGTCAGCCATAGTCCTCCTGTGCTTGCTTGTACCTCTGAGAAGTATATGCCGAACAGGAGGGGTCCTAGGACTGAGCCCTGGGGAATGCCACTTGTAACCAGTTTAGAGTCAGACCTAGCTCCCGCAACTCTTATCATTTGGATTCTTTCCGTGAGCCAGTTGGCAACCCATATCGTGACATAGGGGTTTATGTTCAGACTGGTGAGCTTGTCTATAATATCTGAGTGGGGAATGGTGTCGAAGGCCTTTGCAAGGGCTTGGTAGGCTGCGTGGACCACCTTTCCCTCATCTATAACCTTGGTAACTGTCTCAAAGAAGTCCACCAGGTTTAGGAGGCATGATTTGCCTTTGACAAAGCCGAACTGGGTAAGGTCTAGTGTTTGGACGTTCCCAATGTCTCTGTTAATGAGATTCATGATGATGCGCTCCATAGCTTTGCAGACCAAGCTAGTCAGGCTTATAGGGTGATAGTTCCTGGGGTCCATTGTGGCTCCAACTTTGTGGGGCGGGAAAACCGTGGGCACGTAGCCTGTGGAGAGGCTGAGTTTAAACAGTGTGTTTAAGTGAGGGGTTAGTTCATCTTTGAGCTCATGTAGGACGCAGGCTGGGACACCGTTCAGTCCCATTGATGCTGTGTTGGCTTTAGAGAGGGCTGTTTTAACCTGAGTGTCTGTGATTTCAGGGGCACTACATTCTTCTGGTATAGTTATGGGCCCTTTAGGGGGGGAGAAGGGGGTGAAGTTTGCACTGAACCTGTCTGCCAGGATGTTGGCTATATCGGTCAGTTCAGTGTATTTTGTGCCATTCTGCACCAACTCTGAGCAGATCTAAGAATTGCCACTTAAATTCTTGACATAGCTAAAGAATGCCTTGTGGTTATCTTTGGAGTTTATGGCAATTTTTCTTTTGAAGCTAGCTTTGGATGATTTTATGAGGGAATGTAGTTTCTTGCTGATACTGATCAGGGATGTCTTCCCTTCTTGGGATTTTACTCTTTTCTGTACTAGTTTCCTCCTTCTATTGTATAGCTTGTTTATGGCAGGGGTTCACCAGACTGGTTTCCTTTTCTTGGAGGAGTGAGTCTTGGTTTTGTTGGGGATAGCATGATCCATGCATTCTTGTAGGTCCCCGTAGAGTGCATTAGTAAAGGATTTTGCAGCTTGGACAGTATTTTCCTTTAGCATGGGGGCTATGAAACTTCCCACCTTGGTCTTAAGTAACGTGAAGTTTGCTTTTGAAAAGTTTTTCATGGTGGTTCCTTTGACTGGAGGTGGTGGCAGAATGTGGATATCCAGAGTGATTAGTTTATGGTCAGATCTAAACAGTGAGGGGTTGACCTCCAGTGTGGAACACCGGTCGCCCATGTTGGTGATGACCAGGTCAAATATGTTGTCACCTCTAGTGGGGGTGTTAACCAGTTTATCCAGGGCATTTGAGTTTATAAATTCTAGGAAATGTTTGGCAAGGGAGTTTGTACTTGAGTAGTTCTCCTAGTTAATGTTTGGGTAATTGAAATCACCCAATATCAGGGTGTTTGGTAGGAACTTTATGTTTCCCAGTGTTTTCAGGAATGCGGAGTGGGGTCCCGGGACATGGTGGGTGATCTGTAGCAAGCTATAGTTTGAATAGCAGTTTTGCCCATTGTTAGTTGCACATGGATGATCTCTGAAGCATTGTACTGTGCCACTAACCTGGAGGTGTGGGTATCCTTGATGAATATGGATACTCCCCCACCTTTTATATTTCGGTCCGGTTTTGTGGCCAAAATGCATGGTATGAGTTGTAGCCTGGTAGTGCTGGGGTCCTCTCTGGAGCCTTAAACCAGGTTTCTGTTACTGCACATATATCGGTTTTCTCCATACTGAGGGGTGCCTCAAGTGCGTGCATTTTGAGGTTTAGACTTCTGGCATTGAGTAGCATTACCCTCAGTTTTTTGTTACTTGTGCTATTTATGGTTGTGGGTTTGTGTTTTGAGCCTTGCCTAAAAAAGGCACTATGGGGGTGGCAAGAGCCTTGGCCAGTATTCGAGAGCCTAAGGGTGACAGGTGCAAGCCATCTCTAGCGAAGCAGTGTGACTTGTCGAGCATGTCATCCCAGGCTGACAGACACTGGATCCCCTTTGAATGACACCAGAAGCTTAGCCAACTGTTGAAATTGATATTTTTGTCTCTATACCATGGTATCATATTTGGTGAGGGCAAGATGCTACTCAGGGTCAGGGTCATACCGGCCTGGGCTACATGATCAGAGAGCTCCTCCATGTCTCTTTTCATGTAGTCCAGGGAGAAACGGCTCAGGTCATTCACACCAACATGGGCAATGACAGAGTCATATTTGTACTTGTTCTGGAGTGACCTGAGTACTTGTGTTATGTGGCGGATCCTGGCACCTAACAGGCAGCTAACAGTAACCTTCTCCTTGTTCAGCATAGTGAGTGGGACGTCAGTGTGCCTGACTATAGAGTCACCTATTACTAGTGTGTTGGGTATGTTATTTTGCCTTAAGGGCTGTGATTGCGTGGCACATTGGTTTTGTGAAGTATGTGTTTCATGGTTTGTGTTGGGAGGTGAAGGTTGCTTGGATGTCTGCTTTGGAGGTCTCTATTGCTTTTGCAGATTTTTATTCAGAGCCTCCAAGTATGTTTTTGTGTATTTATGTGTGTTTTTGCCGGTGCTGGTTTCATAGGTCTGTGTGAGACTGGTGATGTGATGCAAGTAATTCCCTTCTCCTCTTGACTGCCTGGTCCAGTCTTGGGTTGAGAGAGCTTAGCCTCCAGTTTGTCTGTATAATTGCATCTCTCGCATGTATTAGTGTTTGGTGGAAGGAGGAGAGGGTTGTCTGTGTACATGAGGCAATTGTAACATTGCCTCAAAATGCCCAGTTTCACCAGTTGGAACGGAGAGTACACATGAAACTGCCCTTTGGACATGCCTGGATAGGTACATTGAAATGTTTTACTGATTGGCTGGTAAGGTCGAATAGAGAGCCTTGTCTTTCTCTACAGTATAGGAGGGTCTAGTGCTAAGGTTTATTAGTGCTTGCTATGAGTTTTGAGCAAGTGCCGGGATGAGAAGTGAATAGTTTGAGTGCTTAAGTTGAAAGTTTGTCTGGTTCCAAGGGAAAATTTGAAGAGTAGACTTTGTGGAGCTGGCAATAGTTATACCCTAGCTAACCGGTGCTGCCCTGCGCGCAAAACCGAGCAAATGCGGGTTTTATAGCAGGGAATGAAAGAGATAGAAATTAGCCCAAAATGGCCAATAAACTACTAATTTCTGGCCTGAAACCACTCCTCCAGGGACAGATAGGCTGCTCAAAGCTCCCTCTCTCACAGTGAACAGAGAAACTTCTTTCTATCCAAGTAAGGTATGGGCAAACACAGAAACTTGTAACACAGCCCTGAATTCAGCACTAACCTGAAAATTGGACTATACTAGCTTAGAAAGACAGGAAAACAAGTACTTTTTTGTTTTGTTGTTTTTTTTTCAGAAAATAAAGCAGATACAATCAAAAAACACTTTAAATGCACAGAAATGGCTATTACACTTGAATGTGTAGCCTACAACAGTTAAACATGTAATTTAAACACAAAAACAACTTTGTTAAAGTGCCGGCAGTAAAATAAGTACAATCTGTAGCTGAAACAAGCTTTTTAAATCACAGAAATTCTAGAAAATCAGTGTTTTAGGTGGAATTAGCTAAAGGCAGCAAGAAAATGCAGAAAAATTATACTTAATCACTCCAAAGTATCTATTTTGTCTCTCTGCTGCTGTAGAACTCTGCAGGGCACCAGGCAGGAGCTTGCTGAGCTGTACACTAGCACAACAACCTCGCAAAACAGTAGGGACAAAACTTTGGGCCAACAGACTGTGCACGGGCAGGAGGCCCACAAAAGGGGAGGATTCAATCGAAGATGAGGGAACTCAAGACATGGGTTCCAGAACAGGTTTTACATGAGAAACAGTTTTCACAGAATGATGTTTTCAACCTTCCACCTGTGGAAATTGTATGCAACTCTGAGGGTGATTTTAAAGTATTTAATTATTCATCTTTATGTTTAGACAATATTGCTTGTGACTTGTTTGCTAAGGGTTTGACCTTTGTCCCATCTCCACCAGTAGATTTGATCAATCTGTTGCTTTATCTAAGGCTTTTTGTTAGGAAGCTGAACTTTAAAATGCTGTTTCACAATGTTGATATGGTAAGGGATCCTTTGGACATTTCCAGTACTTTCAACCCACCTTTACATGTCTCTCTAGAATTGTTTTGGAAGAGGTGTGAAATTGATTTCCATAATATGAATCTGAGCAAGAAACACTGGGTAGAGAACTTGAGTCAGGAAGAAAGAAGGCAGGTGAAGAATCTGTCCAGTAACCCCACTGTTAAGTTTATGAAACCAGACAAAGGTGGTAGCTGGAGTTATGAATCAGTCAGACTATGTATGTAAAATGAAAGAAACTTTATCTGTAAACGCATATGAATCTAGCTCTCTGAACCAACCAAATGGAGCCTATAAGGCTGTGAGGGCAGCCTTAGAAGATCTTTTTATTGAGGGCAGTATCTCAATCTCTGGGTATAATTATTTGTCTGTACCCTATCCTATTACTCTCACAATTTTTGGTCTATCCAAATTACACAAGAATGTAGAGCAACCCCTGATGCACCCCATAGTTGATGCAAGGGGTTCTATCACTCACCACTTAGCTATGTTTATTGACATAAAATGTAAGAAATTGGTCTCAGAGGAGCCCAATATTTGTAGAGACTCAGGATTTTTTGAATAAATTGAATGACATTGAGGCTAAAGAAGAGTATGTGTTTATCATGGTTGATGTAAGGGACCTGTACTGCATCATTCCACATAATGCTGGTTTGGAATGGTTCTGTGAGTATTTAGTTCAGAAGGGAGTGCAGCAAATGGAAATACATTTGTTGGAACACCTTTTGGAAATGGTTTTAAGAAATAACTTTATTGTTTTTGAGAAGGAATATTTTTTTGCAGAGCGAAGGAGTTGCTATGGGTTCAGCATGTGGTGGAATCTATGCTAACACTGTTATGCTGCAATAGGAACATTTGTTTTTGTTTAATTATGGCTTTTACCAATACTGCCAACTGTATAAATGTTTTGGATGACTTGTTTATTTTATGGAAGGTCCCAAATTATTGATTGAGAAGTTTTTGGTTTACTTGAACAGTACCACACAATTTTTGAAAATTTCCCACTGTGTGGATGAACAAGAAATCTCTCTTTTTAGATGAAACTTGAGTAAAGATGTGACAAATAGATTTGTCACTAGAATTTTTCAAAAAGAGACATACTCAAATGTTTTTTTACACTTTTCAAGCACCCACCCATTCAAACAGAACCGAGCAGTTGTTAAAGGGCAGTTCATAAGGGAGGCAAGAATGCTGTCAACATTCGAGTTATTTTTAGAAGAATGTGAGACACTGAAAGATATGTCTTTAAAGTGAGTTTACCCATACTCATTTGTATATGAGATTATGTTGGAAGTTAGTAATAAAAGAGAAAGTGGCAATTTTGAACCCCATCTTTAAAGGATGGAAGGGTGTTAGGTTGCAGTGGAAGTTGATATTAATGAAACAAGGGGTGTAAGTATTGAAGCTGGTACTGAGCCTCTAATTGGTAAATCTGTAAATCAGAATAACTATTCATGCTCCTTTGTTACCACATTTAGGACTAACAGCAAACATATCAGGCATATTATACAGAATAATTGGAAATGTTTACAGTTTGAAAGAGAAGTGAGGGATCTAATAGGTGCTGGACCTGTGATTGTGTATTGCAGGGGTAGGAATTTTAAGGACTTATTTGAAAGAGTGGTTAAGTATAAGGGGGGAGGGTTTGTGAAGAAATGTGGGTGCTGCCCATATTGCCCTTATGTTGCAGAGATTATTGAGACAGTGATTAATGGTTTTAAATTTAAACAAGTGGAAAAGTTTTATTGTCATTCAGAGAGGGTGGTATATTGCTCCCAATGTGTTTTATGCACAGGTTTTTATACTGGCAAAAGGAAGAGGAAATTAAAAAAAATGTATTTATGAACATCTTAGAGCAATCAGAAAAAATGATGGTACTAATGCCCTTGCCAAGCACTTTATGGATTTTCATGGGCATTCTTTTAAGTTTTTTGTGCTGGACTCAGTGAAGGTTGGTGAAAGGGACTGAGAATGGTCATTATATCTAGAGAGGAACGAATTGACCTGGCGTCTGACGTTTAAGGGCTAACATTTGGCCAGGTCTCAATGAATATATTTTTATCAATAGTATTCTTAGGTTGAAGACACTGGAAAGATGATTTATTTTAATATTCACAGAAACATGTAACATTGAGTTGTTTTGAATAAGGTTTTAAAGTAAACACTTGCTTTTGTATTTATATTTAACATATATGCTATATATTCAATTTTGAGATGTGCTGGAATGTTAACTTTATGTTTTTTAAAGGTTTTATAAATATTTGTGGATATTTAATATTTATAAATATGCATCCAGAGATGTGTTCTCATTGTCTGAAATCATAAGGGGTGTGCTTTTTGTATGAAGTCATCACTAACTGAAGGTATTTAAACATGGAGTGCTTTCTTTTAAACTCTTTTAAACTGTCTGAAGAATTTTCTTGTGGTAGAAAAGAAAGCACTAATTTTATATCTGTTTTGATTAAATAATTTATTTATTTATTTATTTGACATTTGTTAACTGGGTTAGTCTGGCTGGGCAAAATGCCTTTTTTCAGCAGAGACCCGAGGAGAAAAGCTCCATTACAAAGAAGTTAGAAATACAGAGAGTATTAAACAATTGGCAGAATAAAGTTTTTGTCTTATACACAGCTAAATAAAGTGCGTATTCCATGGATAAATCGACTTAGAACATTGAATTTTACATTTTTTGTACACCACTAGAGCATTCACATTTCCTGTCTTCAGGTCTGGAGTATTCACATTTCTTTCCGTCTGGTCTGGTTTTCTTCAGTTTGTGGTTTTCTGGATCACTAGAACTTGCTGGAGAGGCAGATTTGTCTGACAGAGGTTGCCCCACCTTTGGATCAAGCTTCCAATTCATGCTAAACAAAACACCTAATTGGCCCTATTTAAGCACATTTTGGATGACTGGATGGGTAATCAGAAATTCACCCCTGGGGTTCCACCTGTGTCCCTCTTGGACAGGGGCAATAGGCACTGATTTTAATGTCTGCTTGAACCGGATACCCTTAGGAACATGGGTTGAACTTGGCTAGGCTTGTAAGGGCTGTGGGGCCATTAGCCTAGTAGCCTCCTATGATTGGGGACATTGATGCAAGGTGGTAAGAGTACACAAAGAAACTTCAGAAAGCAGTGGGCATACGTTTCTTTAATGACGCATTGCCAGAAGCAGATGCTGGAACTGGATTCATTGTGATTAAATATCTGCACTATAGCAAAGCTTTAGACGTATGTTAAGATTCAGATGCAAATGTTAATGGCATGGGACATTGTGGGATTTCATAATTAACATGCTTTTTAATGGGTGGAAGACTGGGACAGTATCTCTGGAATGACAAAGTGAAGTAATGGTCCCCATTTTCATAAAGAATAAAAGGGAGTATATGTCCAGATACAGAGGTATGACACTCCTCAACATCCCTGGAAAAGCATATCAGGATACTGTTAAGGAGACTAGCCCAATAGTTGAGCATTTGATTCAGGAAGAACAACACAGATTCTGTACTGGTGCAGATATTAGATGGGTCATGGGTGTTTGCCAATACCATCTGTATGTGTTTTCTGGACTTGAAAAAGACTTATGACTGTGAAACCCAAAATGTCTTTTGACAAGTGTTATGATAGTATGGAGCCCCATTCCACTGTCCTGTGCCATTTGGTCAAGCATCCTGTTTGGCCCCTGTATGTAAAAGGGTGTGAGCTGTGCTCATATTCTCAGTGTTAAGTCAAACATATTCAGGCTTGGCATCACTGGTTTATTTTATCTCTCACCTGCATGTGAAAGGATTTCCAAGTGCAGCCAAACTTTGCAGGGTATCAAGTTTGGGAATGGGAATGTTGCATATTTCTTGTCTGCAGATAACATTCTGCTACTGGCCTCAAATTAATGTGATTTCTAGTATGCATTAGAATAATTCACTGCTGAGTATAAAATGGCTGGGATGAAAACCAGCTACTCCAAATCAGTCATCTTGGTTCTCTCCTGTAAAAGAGAGGGTTGCTGCCTGCAAGTTGGGAGAGCAAATGCCTCATATGGAGGAGTTTAAGTATTTTGGGGTGATGAAACTTCGGTTCATGTTCACAAATGAGGGTAGATGAGATCAGGTGATTGGTTAGGGGATGAGCAATGTGGCAACAGTACTGCAGGCATTGTATGGAAATGTAGTGGTGAAGTGAGAACAGGTCATAGGACAACACTTTCAATTAGTCTCTGTCCCCAACATCACTTATGGTTGTAAGCTCTGTGTAGCGCAGAAAATGATAGGGTCAAAAATACAAGGGGCAGAAATTAAATTCTTTTGCAGGGTTGCTGAGCTCACTTTCAATCATAGAGTTTAGCAGCTGTCTAGGAAGATCTTAGAGTTAATCCACAGCTTCATCTTGACTCAGGTTGAAGGGTAACCATTTAAAATATTGAGACTCCTAAGTCCCAGAATGTGGACACTGAATGACCAAAAATCCAGACTTACTTATACTAAGTCTGATATTGCCATTTCTCAATATGTTGCCTTTTTTACAATGTATGTTGTTGGAGTTGGTATATCTAAGTTTGGGAAGGGGCTTTCCTTCCCCTGCAAAAACAAGTTTAAAGGAGAAGAGCGATGTTTGATATTTGCTATTCTGTATGTTTGATCTTTTTATCTTTGCTGTTTTAGGACTCAGTATTGTGAGTTTTAACATTTCAGTAAGGAGTCCAAACGAGGAGGTTTGCACACCTTGTGAAAATACCTCTGGTGTCACTCATGGGAGGTATACAAGAACTAGCCCACTAGGAGGAGACTCCAGGGAAAATGCAAAATACATTGGAATAATTATAGCTCCCAGCTTGTTTGTGACATCTTGGGAGCCCATGGAAAAAGCTGGAGTTTGTTGCTTTGGCTAAGGAAGGCTGGTCTTGCTATTGCCATGGCCCACCAGTAGTTTAGAAATAAAATGAATGAAGGAATGAAGGAATATCAGTAGATTTTATTTTTCTGTACAAACATCCACCTTTACTCAAGTCATTTGAATAACAATATTTGAGAATTTGAGTTTAAATATTCATTATTTAATATTGTATGACAAATCTGTTCATTCCCTCACTTCCATTTCTTTGAATTTCTAATCATTGATCACAATATCTCTTTCCTGTTTGACAAACCCTCTAATTCACCTCTTCAAATGTTCAATGTTCAACATCTACTAAATGCATGTATATCTTTTACACTGCAATAGTTGTCTTTATTTCATATGAATGTAATCTAATTAGCAAATGTAAGTATAATTATTAAGGTATATTATTAATTAATGCCTGTCCATGCAATTACTGAATGTTTGTTTACAAATGCTTGTAGTATGCTGAAGATTTTCTCCTGGGTTCTCTGCTGAAAAGCATTTTTGACTATGCCTGTTCTGACAAACCTGGCAAACAAAAGCAAAAGTGGAATAAAATAAATAAAAATAAGGTGACAGGAATGTTTCCCCTTTGTATAGGCAACTTTTGCACATAAGGTTGGAGATATTTTAACTCCTTTCACATGGGTCTTGAATTATCGCAGTAACTAAGAGTTGTGCTGAGACAATTTATTTTTCCCTTCTCTATTAAAACCATACAAAGTGTATTATTCATTAAAAAATATTGCTTACCCTTGAAATACTGTACTGTTAAATACTTATAGTACAAATAATGTCCTAATGAACGGGGTAGGACTTAAGTAAAATGGAGTCCTAAGCCAAGAAGTTAGTGGTGCTCGCATTTACCAGGAATCCTTTTTCCTTTCTTCCTGTTGAAGCTTACACTTTCCATCCATCCCTATCCCTCCCCATTCCTGTACTTTTATACCTCATGATTTTCCTTCAGCAGTCCCTTCCTTTCCACTGACTGTCTTGTTTATTGTTCTACTACCAACCAAAGCAGGAAGTGATGCAGTAGATACATACATTATTTAAGGTATGGGACAAGAAGATATTACACAGGAGGTAGGTACTAGAGGTCATTCGACTGAATGGAGGTGAGAGATAAAGACATACAGACAGACAGAGAAAGAGAGAAAGAGGAGAGGCAGGGAATTTACAAAGCTAGATAGACAACCTAAGGCCTTGGACAGGAAGGCATTACATCAGCAATTACTTAGGATTAATAAACAGATTATGGGGAAGAGAGAGTGTTGTGTAACAGCTTCTGTTGTTGTGTTAGTGTGGATCTTCAGTGCTGGCAAGCGTAAGGTATGCACACTGTTGTGTACATAAAGTCAGCCAGGGGGGTAGCAAACATAGTAAAAAATAAATCTAAAAAAAAAACTCTTCTTTTACCTTCACCTAGGATGATGCCTCAATCCAAACAGAAAATGACTGACTTCAGTAATTGGCTTAGTTTCTTGTGTCATTCTAAGGGGATCCATTATCTGTCAGCCTGGGATGACATGATAGACAGACCTTGATGCTTTGCCAGAGATGGTCTTCATCTGTCACCCCTGGGATTTCGGCTACTGGCTAAGGCTCTTGCCACCCCCATGGGGCCTTTTTTAAACAGCATCTCAAGAACAAAATTCCCAGTGTAAAAATTCCATCTAAAAACACCCTCATGGTTATGCTCCTAAATGCTAGGAGTCCCAACAAGAAACTTCACTCACTGGAAGCTGTCCTCACCTTGGATGAAACAGACATTTGTGCAGTCATGGAGACCTTTTTCAAGGCTTTGGAGAGCACCCCAGCCATACTGGGTTACACCCCCTTCCACACGTTCAGACCTCAAACTAATGGTGTGAAAACTGAAGGAGGTGGTGTATCAATATTCATTAAAGATAAAGACACCTCCAGATTGGTTAAACAGTAAGAATCTCTGGAGATACTTCAGGTGCAATTAATTGTTGGTAGGACATCTGTTCAAGCCATTCACAGCTACAGGACCCCCTTCATGAATCAGAACACCCGCTCTGCCTATTTGGATCTACTTGAGTCAATCAAGATACATCCAAACACCATAGTTTTGGGTGACTTTAACTACCCATCCATTGACTGGGTAAATTATTTGTGATCAAGCTCATTTGCCCAAACGTTCCTCGATTTCATTAACTCCGGTGGCCTGGACCAGCTGGTTGACACCCCCACAAGGGGTGGCAACATCCTGGATCTGGTGCTCACCAATATGGGGGATCACTGTAGCTCCTACACTGTGAGGTCCTCCCTGGCTAGATCTGACCACAAATTGGTTTCATTTGAAGTAACTATCACACCTAACCTCATCCCAGCAGCAACTAAACTAAAAAACTTCTCCAAAACAGATTATAACCTCTTATGGGATACTATAAATAGCTTCACTGCACCTCCTCCCTCAGATGGAACTGGCAACTATGCAAAGCTCTAAAACAAAACTTTATACAAACACCTGTATAACTGCATTGACTCAGCTGTACTTAATAGGACCAAAACAAGCTCCTCAAGGAAGAGCAAACCTGCCTGGTGGACAACTGTCTTTAACAGGATTTACAATAAGAGGAAGAAATTGCTAAGACTAAGAGGGAGTGAGCCCTCCTAAACTGGAAACACTCCCTCCTCAGCTTAAACAACCAAGTAAGACTTATTGTGAAGTCCTCCAAAGCAAACTATGAGTGCCAATTAGCTTCCTTAACAAAGGACAACCACAAGGCATTCTACAATTACATATGTAACCTAAAAGGAAAGGCCCAGATTTGTGAAGAACTGTTAGTTTATGATACCACATGTACTGTGCCTGTGGACATAGCTAACATGATAGCCAACAGGTTCTGTGAAAACTTCACTCCTCTGTCCCCGCCACACGTAGCCCATGACATTCCTACTACCTGTCCCTACCTTGTATCTCTAAAGAGCAGGTCATGAATGCCCTCACTAAGGCCAAAAACACAGCATCTATAGGACCTGACAACATCCCAGGCTGCAACCTACATGGGCTCCAACATGAATTAGGAACAGCATTGGGTATTCTTTTCATAGTCTAAGCACCGACTCCATACCAGCTGAATGGAAAACAGCCACCATTATTCCCTTGCACAAAACTGGTGCTTCCACTGACATCAGGAACTATAGACCTATTAGCCTGACTAGCCTTATCTGCAAGGCCATGAAGCATATCATCATGGACCTTATCAACAAAGATATAGGTATTTTCCGAATACGTGACTCTACTTAGTTTGGATTTGTCAAAGGGAAATCATGCCTGTTAAACCTGAAGGACTTCTTTGAGACAGTCACCAAGGCCCTGGATGAGGGGAAATCTGTGCATACAGCCTACCTGGACTTAGCCAAGGCATTAGACACTATCCCCCACTCAGGCATCATTGATAAATTCGCCCAACTAGGCATCAACCCTTGTGTCATTAGATGGGTCACTAACTTGCTCACTGATAGACCTCATATAGTCAAACTAGGGGAATCCACCTCCAACAGCAGACATGTAACCAGTGGTGTTCCACAGGGATCAGCCCTGGGACCTCTACTGTTTAGAATCTGCTTCTCTGATGTGCAAGCAAAAACAAAAAGTATGTGACTGACAAAGTCTGCTGATGACTGCAAACTGAGAGTGGTCATAGAATCTCCAATGAAGTCAACATCCTACAAGAGGGTCTTACACAAACGAATGATTGGTACCAAAGTCATGGCCTTAAACTCAATGCAAAAAATGCATTATCATTCCTTTCAGTAAAAGCAATGTTTCTGCTAACTACCACATCAATAGCAACACCTTAAATACGCACTAAATATTGAGAGACCTGGGCACACAGGTGGACAGCAAACTTACCTTTGACCACCATGTCTCCACAGTGGTAAGAAGGGCATTCTGTATTGCTCATTTCATGAATAAGGGAATTACCTCCAGAAAAAAAGACGTTATTACCTCCCTGTACTCTTCCCTCATCTTCCTTCATCAGGCCAATAATTGAGTACAGTGTCCCTTTTGGTATGTACCTTTCTAAGCACCATCAGCAATTGGAGAAACCACAAAGGTTCTTCACAAGAAAAATTCAAGTTCTGCACCATCTGCCCTATGGGGGTCATCTGAAATCACTGTCACTTTATTTTGTTTCATACAGACTACTGAGAGGTGATCTCTGCCTTGCATATAAGGCAATCTCTGACCCTGCGTTATTGGAAATGCTTCATATTCGAAAGTCAAATGGTACAGGGGTTACTCACTCTAAATACCTTAATCTGGTATGTGACATTAATAAAACTTGCTGGAGGAACAGATTTGTCTTCCAAAGGTTGTGACAACTTTGGAACAGACTTCCACTTCATGTCAAACACAGCATCTCATTGGCCCTCTTCAGACGTAATCTGGATGATTGAATGCATGGCTCTAAATTCACTCCAGGGGTTCCACCTGTGCCCCTCTTGGATAGGGGCAATAGGTGCTGATCGTGGAAATAAAGGTAAGAACTTGGCTAGGCTTGTAAGGGCCCTAGGGCAATTGGCCTAGTAACTTCCTGTTGTTGTTGTATCCTTCGGCTTTTCCCGGTTAGGGGTCGCCACAGCGGAACTCCAGTCCGCCAATGATTGACAGCAGATTTTTACGTACTGAGTTGCCAGCCCTAACGTACAACCTTCAACGAAGGCATGCCCATTCACGCATGTCTCCACACAGAAGACGCTTTAGCTGAGAATCGAACAGGACAACGTCTTGCTGTGAGGTGACAACGCTACAGCAGCACCACCTAGTAACTTCCTGTGATTCTACAAAAAAAGCTTTATTTTGCTTATTTTCTAGCCCCATTGTGACTGCTTTTACAGTCACAAGCACTAAACAGCTGATGAACAAGTGCTCACCGATTTCATGTTTCTCAGTAAAGTCTATAACTGATGCGGTTCTGATACACTTCATTTCCCCTCAAGCCTCATGTCTATTCTCATACACACTGAAGACAAGAATGGAAGAAGGTAGAAGTATTTTGGCGTCTTCTGGTGGATTTCTATTCTCATACATTTGTGCCTTTCTGCACAGCTCTAAAAAGCAGCCAGGTGACATGACTGAAGAAGCACTGGATTCATCCATTATCTGTTTTTTTTTAATGGGGACAGACGCTTAGCACCACCTAGATGACTGCCAGACTGTCTGTGGCATTTAAGTATACCAAAATTGCTAGCAATGCATCTTTCTCATTATAAAAAAATAAACAGCAAGGAATGTGTCAGATATGAGCATTTCAGTTGCAAAACAAGTAAAACCAATGGCTTTAACTGCTGCTAGTTTCTGACACAAGGAGAAAGTAGAATGGTTTATTATTTTTTATTTGATTTTTGGCTGCAATGATATGAAAAGAGGTACACTGTTGCTCTGCCAGCCCCTAATCCTGGTTATTTTATAGTTGAAAACCTGCATTTTTTCATGCTGCTGTTTTTGAAAGGCATTTTGGTCAAATCTTCTATTATTTTACCAGGTGTCCAGATGTGCGAGTGTTTGGGCTTGTGAGAGTTCATATCTGCGAGTATGTATATGTGCGGTTGTTCATAAAAGAGAAAAAAAGGCAGAGAGAGACAAAAAATATAGTAAGAAGAGCATGGATTGCTGCTTTTAGTGTAATGGCCAGGGCATCAGGTGAAACCCTTAGAGGATGCTGAAGAAAACTGTCACTAATTTTTGCAATGAAAGCTACACATATTGAGATTCAGTGTTATTTATAATGCCAATGATACAGTTAAGCGTATGTTCTGTAAGTATCTCAAAAAAGTACTCGGAGGCGAATATCTTGCTGACATATGAAAGCTTATGTTTTGCTTAACATTGAGGATTATGAGTGGCTTGCTGATCATAATCCGCTTATTGTATGTTTGAGACATGGATGCCAGGAAATTCACCTCATGAGTGAAGCTTGAGAGAGGAATCTTGGCATCCATGTTCTGAACACATAACACAGGTTTATGATTGGTGAGATAATCAGAATTCATTGTAGTGTATGGAGCTTTATCTGCTCCATGTGCTATTAGTTATAGGAAAAAAAAAACGCTAAGTGTTCTGTTGGCTTTCAAAGCCATAAAACGCTTAGCGGACGCTATCCAAAAGGCAGTGTAATGCTGTCCATCACGTTACACTTGCCTTTAATGCCTCTCTACTGTCTAGATTTTCATAGAATATCCAGATAATTTCTTCATATTTTTGGTTTGTTCCTCAAAAAATCTGTGTTTTTTCAGACAAAGACTGGCGTCACTTAATGACATACATTTGAGTCTCAGTTTCTACCCTTCATAATATGCAGGCAAACATTCTATTATTCTAGCAACTTTCTAAGTTTTTTATTACAGGAAGTTAGGGTCACATTAAGGGTACGGACAGGAGGCAGAAACAAATCTTTTGCTCTGCCTCTGTCATTTGCTAGTCAGTACAAGCAGATTTTACTGTCAGATGCTAGACCCAGCCTTAGCAACATAAGCAGAGGGTGCTTAACATTTGCTAAAGTTGGGTCACACACCACTCTGGTGCTTAACTGGTTTGTCTTTTTTTGAATATCGGAGCATAATCAATGAGCTCCATGCACTACAAAAGTGTTCTGACTGAGAATATATGGCTAGGTTGTACAGTTTCCAAGATATGACAATTTATGAAACTTTAGAGAAAAAATTTACTAATTTAGTTGGATTTATAATATATCCAGTCTAGTGTCATTAGTTCACTCAATCTAAAAGAGAACATTTGTGAAGGCCAACCCACTCAGATTCTTAACGTTGAATTAACTTCTGTTCCAGCTTTCTCCATTTCCACTTTACTGGAAAAAAAAATTCTAAGCTTGCTTCCCCCCTTTCCTGTGGCAGGTCAGATACGGATTTGCTGTGTCCAGGACTGTTTGTGAGCTCCAAAGCCCCCCCCCCCCACTTAACTGGGGTTAAACTATTCCTGGTGCCATAAAGTCTGTTCTTCAAAATTTCCCTTGCAACTAGCCAGCTTTTTAGTTTTAGCACTCATCTGTTTCTTTGATCTCAGCACTTGTTCAGAACTCATTGTAAGCACTAAATAAGTTACAAATTACTACAGCACTCAACTTTCCTCACTTGTCTAGAGGAAAACAGTTTTAGTACTTAATAAATAAGCACCTATTCAGGCATGTCTAAAGGTCAGCTCCCAGTGTTTTCTCCTGTCTACCTGATGAATCTGAGTATTTTGGGACAATGCAGCAATTGCCTCATGTACACAGACAACCCTCTCCTCCTACCACCCAACACTACGACCTGTGAGAGATGCACTTATATAGCCAAACTGGAAGCAAAGCTCTCTTCACCAAAGACTGGCCTAGACAGTCAAGAGGAGAAGGTAAACACTTGCACCGCACCACACTCATCACATAGTCCCTCAAAACCTACACCACCAAAACACACACACAGAACCACAAAACACACACCTACATTCGCAGAGGCTCTCAGTACAAATCTGCCCAAACAGAGACCTCCAAAGCAGAAATGCAAGCAACCTCCACCCCCCAACACAACCCAAATGACACATAGCCCACATACTCAGTGTGCCACTCAACTACAGCCCATAAGGCATAATGTACCCAACACTCTAGTCATAGGTGACTCTATAGTCAGGCACACTGATGTTCCACTCACCAGGCTAAACAAGGAAAAAGTTACTGTCAGCTGCCTGTCAGGTGCCAGGATCCACGACATAACGCATGCACTCAGGTCACTCCACAACAAGTACAAATATGACTCTGTCATTGTCCATGTTGGTGTGAATGATACGTACCTCCCTGGACTACATGAAAAGATACATGGAGGAGCTCTCTGATCTTGTAGCCCAGGCCGGTATGACCCTAGCCCTGAGTAGCATCCTGCCATCACCCAGAATGACACCACAGTACAAGGACAAAATGATTGACTTTAACAATTGGCTAAGCTTCTGGTGTCATTCTAAGGGAATCCAGTATCTGTCTGCCTGGGATGACATGATCGACAGACCATGCTGCTTTGCCAGAGATAGCCTGCACCTGTCGCCCTTGGGATTCTGGATACTGGCAAAGGCTCTTGCCACCCCTATAGTGCCTTTTTTAGGCAAGGTGCAAATGACAAATTCACCACCGTAACAGGTACAAGCAAGCAAAATCTGAGGGTAATGCTACTCAATGCTAGAAGTCTAAACCTCAAAATGCACTCACTCAAGGCACTCCTTAAAATGGAGAACATCAACATCTGTGCAGTGACAGAGACCTGGTTAAAGCTCCAGAGAGCACCCCTGCATTGTTTGTTTGTGTCTTTCGGCTTTTCCCGGTTAGAGGTCGCCACAGAGGAACTCCGGTCCGCTAATGATTGGTAATGGATTTTTACGTACCGGGTTACCAGCCCTGACGCACAACCTTCAATGAAGGCACACCCCATTCACGTATGCCTCCACACAGAAGACGCTCTAGCTGGGAATCGAACAGGACAATGTCTTGCTATGAGGTGACAATGCTACCACAGCACCACCACCGCAGTTAGAGCACCCCTGCATTACCAGGCTAGAATTCATACCACACCTTTCGGCCACCAAACCCAGACGGAAATACTAAAGGTGGAGGCATGTCCATATTCATTAAGGATATCAACACGTCCAAGCTAGTTGCTCAGCATAATGCATCCGAGATTATCCAAGTTCAACTAACTCTGGGCAAAACCGCAATCCAGATTGTAGCTTGCTACAGACCCCCCACCATGTCCCAGGATTCCCACTCCTCTTTTCTTGATACACTGGAAAATATTAAGGTACAACCCAACACTCTAATAATGGGTGATTTCAACTACCCTACCATCACAAGATGGGTTGCCAACTGGCTTACTGACAGAACCCACACCGTAAAAGTAGCAGACTCCAAATCAGACTTCAGACCAGTGACAAGTGGAGTACACAGGGTTCTGTCCTGGGTCCTCTCCTGTTTGGTATCTACTTCTCTGAAGTACAGGCTAACACAGAAGGTCTTTGGCTAACTAAATTTGCAGATGACTGTAAACTAGGAGCCATAACTGAAACTCCTAACGATGTGGACATCCTACAAAAGGGCCTCACTGAGACAGATGCCTGGTGTCAAAGACATGGTCTCCAGCTCAATGCCAAAAAGTGCATTGTCATCCCCTTTGGTAAAAACTCTGTACCCATGAACTACCACATAGGCGGTAGTCTACTTAACACCGAAAGTGTGATAAGAGACCTTGGGACACAGGTGGACAGTAGTCTCTCCTTTGATAATCACATCACCACAGTGGTCAGGAAATCCTTCTACGCGGCACACCTCATCACAAAAGGTTTCTCATCCAGAAAAAAAGAGGTCATTGTTTCCCTCTACTCATCACTCATTAGACCCATTATAGAGTACAACGCCCCTTTTGGTATGTACCTCACAAGACATCTACAACAACAGGAAAGGCCGCAAAAATACTTCACAAAGAGGATTAATGGCCTCAAACAGATGCCTTATGCAGACCGTCTCAAAAAACTCCAGCTTTACTCCGTCGCATATCGCCTACTCAGAGGCGATCTCTGCCTAACATACAAAGCTATGTCAAATCCAGAGCTGTTGGATATGCTCCACTTAAAGAAATCCCAATCCCTCTGAGCTACACGCTCTAGGGACCTAAACCTTGTCACCACAATAAACAGAACATGCTGGAGAGATAGATTCCTGTCCCAGAGACTTCCGAAATTCTGGAACAGACTACCTATCTTTGTCAAACAGAACTCCTCATTAACACTATTCAAGAAAAATCTTGATGATTGGATGGGTAATAGGAAATTCACCCCAGGGATCACTTCTGTGGTTCTGCTTGACAGGGGCACAGGAAAATAATTTTCTTGGGTGGCGAAAGCCAGGGTACCTTTTTGGCTAGGCTTGTATAGGCCCTAGGGCCAATAGCCTAGTACCTACCTATGAACCTATTATAGTAATAACTAAAAACAGTGAATCCACTTTTTGTTATGACTGGAAGGAAGACTTTTTACTGATAACATTATTACTTATACCATTATAAAAGCTTTTATTGTCCCCCAAAAATTTACATTTGTTTAAAAGTAGGCATTTTGGTTAAACCTTCTATTATTTTAACAGGTGTATGGGTGTGCAAGTGATTGGGCTTGTGGTAGTTCATGTGTATGGATGTGAGTGTGTGTGTCTGCTTGAAAGAGAGAGAGATAGACAAAATGGAATTATAGCGGGAAGTGTATGGATTGCTGCTGCTGCTACTGTAAGGGTCATAGCATCAGGTGAAACCTTTAGAGGGTGTTGAAAAAAACTGTCTGATATTTGCACTGTAAACTGCAGCTATTGAGAGAGATAGCTTTGGTGTTATTTATAATGCTAATTATAGAGTTAAGCATTTTTTCTCATATTTTTGTAAATATCTCAAAAATCAAATACTGAAAGGTAAATAACTTGCTGACGTATGAAAGCTTATGTTTACTTAATAAAAGTGTTCTGGTGAGATATGACACTTTGTGAAACTTAAGAAAAAATGTACTAAGTTTGTGAGCAGTATAATAAGTTATCTGGTAATAATGTA
This sequence comes from Protopterus annectens, assembly GCF_019279795.1. NCBI lineage: Eukaryota > Metazoa > Chordata > Ceratodontiformes > Protopteridae > Protopterus > Protopterus annectens. The sequence goes on from NC_056739.1 coordinate 1,332,342,498, forward strand.
AAGAGAGTGAATGCACTTTCTATTATCACTCTAAAGAAGACTTTTGATAGCATTGTTATTTATAAAATTATAACAGCTTTTCTTGTCTCACGCAATTGATATTTGTTTGTATTAAGCTTTTTAACTTGATTTCTTTAGAAAGTGCTTTGGAATATAAGGAGAGATATGCCATTCCACAGCACAGACGTGTTAAGGAATTATGTGGGGGTACTAAGGTGAGAGAGAGAGAGCATGAGAGAGATAGCAAAAGGGAACAAGACTCAGTTCTACACTTGCAAGACTAAAGACATGGTCCCTGTGAATCAGAAACAAAGCAACAAACGGCTGTGCCAGAAAGTGAATAAGAATACCATCTGCACATAAAACTATTCAAGAATGTCCCTAATTTTGCCTCATAGTTTCATCTGTTCCTCAAAATTTCTGTCTTTCTGGCATTGTGAACTGCGATCACTAAACAATGGCAAAGATTTGAATTTCAGACTTTATTTCCTTCAGAAAAGACATCGGGCAGGATTCACGAAGCCTCCGTGTAAGAGATACATGGCTTACATGGAGGCTGCAGTTAAACGGTGTGACGTCAGCATGTCATGCATATGCATGAGGGCATGCTGAATCACACCGAAGGCTAACACGGTCCGTGGAAGACAGTAGGGGGTGTGTCCGTAGGCCGAGCCCTGCAAGCGGACACGCCCCCAGAAGAGTAAAATTGCCCAAAGTAAACACCCACGACAGAGGCCATGGAAATGTGAATAAACACAACACAACACATGCCCCCACAGACTATGAACATAAAATATAGAAATGAACATCTTATATATTTTTTTTTAAATCGTAAAAATGTTTGCCCGTGAGTGCGCTCATTTTATGGCGTGCGGTTCGTAGCTTAGCCACAGTTAGCAGTCAGTGGAAAAGGATATAAGAACTAAATATGCCAAGTAAGCCAAGAAGCAATAGCGTAGCGGTAGAGATGTCGGCTGAAGAGCAGGCATTCATGGTTTGAGCCCCCACAACACCAACTTTTATTTTTAGTAAAATAAGCACGAAACAAGTCCCTGACAAACATGTACACATATAAAATCATAGTTCATGTAAAATGTAATGAATTAGTCCATTTATTTTAAAGAAATGTGAGATAAAATAATAAAAAATGCCAAATGTGCATATAGCTGAGCTACAGTTTAACAAGGTGAGTGCAGGTGAGCTGTGGTTTAACAGGTGCAAAATGAGTGCCCAAAGGTGAGCATCAGTTCAACGGGTGCAAAATGAGTGCCCATAGGTGAGCAGTGGTTTAACACGCTGAAACTGTGTGCCCCTAGCTGAGCTGAGCGTAATATGTGTGCTGATAGCCAAATGAGGAGTAAACCAGTGCACCCGCTTGCCGGGGAGC